>NC_050515.1:27306968-27316559 GCF_002922805.2 Oryzias melastigma | reverse complement strand
AACACGGAAGTAGGGGGGCTTGCTCTGTCCAGTTATTCTTATACAGTCTATGGTTTGAAACAACACCACTCATTATACAGATGAAGTTAACAAAGATGAGGAGAAAACAAACTAAACCAGCTGAACCCACTGCTGACTGAAACAGTCTTTCATACCGTCTAAATACCTAAATAAACAGCTAACGAAAAAATCCAAACTGTTGGCTTTAGCTGACAGAAATGCGCAGTAAACTGTATGAAGCCATCAGAGCTTCCTTTACACAAAAGACTTTGTGATGAACAGATAAACTCACAGAAACAGGAACACGTTTTATCTTCAAATTGGATCTTAATGTACATCGTTAAAAAAGCTTTTGGGTCACACCTCATTTGCAAAAAAGTATCACATAATTTATTAAAAGCAGATGTAATATTCCCTCATACAGTTATGGCAACAAAATCCACCTGCAGAGATGAAATAGTTGCTTGAGTTAGGCTACACATGTGTTTATTTTGGGTGTAAAGATGGAGTTTAACATGCAGTGAGGTGGGACTGACATCTGCTACCAGTCCCAGGGGTTAGTAAGAACTCCAGAATCTGCACTTGCAGGTAGGATTCAGACAGGAAGTTAAAAAACTGTCCTGTAATTCAGAACCAGATCAACAGTTGTACCAGACTTTATTTAAAAGCAGGCTTTTTGGGTGCAGATATGCCAGCTGGAAGAACTGGAGCCGACCTAGAGTTTGACCCGTCATAGCTTTTCTGTGGTTCTGTGGACCCGTGTCCTCGTGTTCTGCATCAGGTTAGTGGTTTGAGTTCATAACTGAAGTGGTTGGCTCCTAACAATGAAAATGTGCTGCACTGAAGAGAGAAGTGGGCATGGTTTGGGGCAGCTGGCAGTCAGGAGATACAGAAGAGTGGCATCTTTCAAAGTTTGCCAGCAGGTACCACCAGGGTCAGGGTTTCCTGTTGACTCTGGTCCAGTTCAGCCTGCCCACAAAGCCCCGCAGCCGTTTCTCCCTGAGGAGCTGCTGGATCCGTTTGTTGTGTGTTCGCTCGTGGAGCAGAGGCATCTGCCTTGCAAAGGAGTTCTGCTGGTCTCCAGCTCCTCTTCTGCTGTCCACTCCTACCACCTGGTACCAGACTTCATTCATAGAGTTGTTGTCCTTCTTGGAGATGGACCTGGCAGGTTCTGGTTCTGTAAAGTTTATGTTCTGGAGTGGCTGCCCCTTTGCTGCAGTAGTGGTGCTGAGGACGACTGGAGGCGTGCTGACCGCCGCCACCACTGGGTTTTCAGAAACTGTCACTGTTAGTGAGGAAACGGGAGGCACAAGCGGCGTGTTGGTCCTGAAGGGTTGATGCGGCGCCATTGTCCTCGCTGCTGCAATGGATGTGGGAGGAATGTCAGGAATCTCAATCGAGTGGGACAAATTCTCATCTGAAGAGGACGCCTCGTAATCCTCGTACTCCACATAGACAAAGTCCGGGGTGCTCCCCCTGGAGGGAGGCGGGTGTACACCCACAGTGGGAGTTGGTGTGGTGATGACATCGCTGCTAACCGTCACAAGCTGGGTAACAGACGTCACAGTGTCTGTGGTCCCTCTCCACAACCTGAAAAAACAGAAAGAAACCTTTTACATCAGTGATGTTAGAAAGAATTGGGGGGCCTCAGGTTGTGGTTGGAGCTAAATCGCACTAAAGAAGCTGTTGAGCCCCTCTGGGTAGAACTCCAGCAAATGTGAAGAGAGAACTTGACGCAGTGTCACATTTTTTTTTTTTCCTTTCTCCGGTCCCTATGAGACCATCTGTAATGGGTGCTCATGGACTGCCACCTTGTCGTGGTTGGGGGGCTTGCGTGTCTCAATGACCTGGATAGATATGCTGGCTGGAGCTTTGTGCTCCTGGCAGGGTCTCCTGGAGTCCACTGGCCCTCCAGGTTGGGGGTTTGGCACAGGGCTAACCACCCAGTCCTCTAAAAATGAAGATGGTTACGGAAACAGCAATGAAATCAGAAACGGCTCTAGTGTTCAACGGGCCTCCAGAACCCCAACAAGAGGTCTATATGAATGACGGTGGTGTAAGCCAGACATTGGAAACCACTGACAGGAAAATGGAAGTCTTGAGCACTAAAACCAAAACCAGATTAGGACCAAAAAGCAGATGGCCCAAGATCACCTGACGCCAAACAGTAGAAGCCAAGCTAAAAAAATTTGGACACACCCTGGGAATCAGCTACACCACCTTTGTCAAAGTCAAGGCCCAAGGGGCCGGATCCGGCGTCAGAGCCATGTCAGCCTTCATGACCGGGCGATTTAGATCAGCGTGCACCGTAGAAAAAGAAACCTAGAGTTGCCGCGGTGAAATCAAAACTTTGTAATAATTCTCCTGTGTTTTGAAACTGTTGCCAGTCAGGGAACAGGCGTGGCGGTTTGAGTGCGTGTCTGTGTAGATGGAACTTGTGTGCATGAGGGGGAAGAGCGTGAAGCGCACGTTCATAACTATAGAGCTGTCTTCTTTTTATATTTTGGTCATGCTTTAGATGGAGTTATGTTTCCACATGGGATCTTTTGTACCGGTATTTGCTGGTTAGGTCGGTGTATATTTTCGTGGGGCTCGCCTTTGTTGGGGCGGCTTGGGTCCAGCATCACAGCCTCACAGATGTGTAGTGGACCCGTTGCTGTCTGGTTCTGGTCGGCGCTGTGGTGATGTTCTGTGGCTCACCTGCTTCTGGTATAAGAGATTCCTGATCTATTGTTTCCTCAGCAGAGCCAAGTCTAGCATCTCTTATAAAGTTCTCGTCATTTATTCCTGCCTGTATGCGTTGTGTGTGTCATGAAGTGAATGAAGGAGGAGGAGGGGTGTTTTTCTCTTCTCTGTATTTTTTTTGTTTTTAATGAAAAATGCTTTTGATAAAGATTGATTGATTAGTTCAGTTTATTAAATAATCCAACAAGCTCAGATTAAACTCAGACTTATTTTCTGTTCTGATAAATGTCAATATGAAATGTGAACAAGTTTTAAAATTAATATAACCGCTGATCACCACAGCATTTACTTGGGTTGAAAATGAAGAATGATGTGTCCAGTTGCAGAAAATTTAAATCACTATAAATAGTAAACTAATGAAAAACTAAAAAGGTTTAACATGAAATATTTAAAATGCAATAAAAACTCCAGAATCACAGAATCACAGAATGAACTTAACATTAAGTTACTTAGGCCCTGTTTCATAATGTAACAAAAGATGAATAAGCACACGCTTGTTTTCTTCATGGTAAAGTTTTTTGAAATATTGATGGTATTTTATTCTGATGTATCCAATCCTATTGCTGTAGGTATGACAAATGCATTACCATTAGTTTTTAAGGAAACAGAGTTACAATACTTTTTCAACTTTGGCCTATTTCCTTTGTCAAATATTTTTAATTAACGCACTTTTTTGAGTTAATACCAAATAATGTAAGAAAAAAAAGCTATTTGACTCACTGTTTGTGAATCAACTTTTTTTTTTTTTAAAGATATTATGGACATTTTATGTATTTATTTGTATTAATGTTCACATTATAGTTATATTTAGCTGGTGTAGGACGTGGGTTCACTTCCCAGGGTGGGTAATATCAGCTAAAATCCAGTGTTCTTAGATAAGACCCTTCGTGCTCCTAACCTAGTCTCTCTCTGCCTTAAAAATACAGGATTGTGTCAGGATGAGCATCCAGAATAAAACTCTCTGCCAAACCTGTGCAGATCAGTGAAAGCTGATTCACTGTGGTGATCCATGCTGGACAGGCTAAAGGGTGAACGACAACAGAGTTCACATCATAGCTGGTGATGGCAAGGTAGTTGAGGAGAAATTTTCGAATTGGCACTTCATGTCATAAACGTTGCTGAGTCCTGTTCTACATAAATAAAATTGAATATGTAATGTGACATTGCTGTGGCTCACTGACTTTATTCTCTTCCTGTTCTTTGCAGATGTTCACCATCTCTGGTCTCACCTGCTGCTGCCAGGTGGAGACTCTGTGCTGATGCTGGGGGAGGAGCTTCTGTTGCTGGGGGCAGAGCTTCTGTCGCTGCAGGACTTGCAGCACATCTGCCGGTATCCGGGGATGGCGCAGTACCGACTCAACACTTCCATACGACAGAAGGCAGAGCGATCACCATGGCAACGCTGCCCTGCAACAGCGGAAGTATTTCAGTGAAGAGGCTTTCATTTTGTGGGGGACACAAGCTTTTCTGTCATCATCTATGAAGTGTCTCCTGAAGTATTAAAGCAGATTTACTACAAGAGCTGGATCCTCAGATCCTAATGAACTGTCTTCATCAGAAAGCCATTTTCAAACTCAGATCATCTGAAGGAGAGACGGAGCAGGAGGATGAAGGAGAGGACTCTCCAGCATAAAGGTGAATTTAGGGAAGGAATCAATGATGAAGAGAAAGAGGCGTGTCTTACTGGAGGTCATCTGTGGCGTCAGCAGGTTTGGGTTAGACTGGACCCATTGGATGATGGAGTTTTTCTGGTTGCCTGTAGGGGAAGAAACAACCAGCTGAGCAGAGAACAGAACCCCCCCAACCCCTGATCTAGAGTCCCACTCTGATCAGGTTTTGATCTATTTTTAACCCTTTAACACCTGAGGCATCATCTGTGACGCTTAAACACAAAATCTTTAACATACTGTAACATTTTAGCCGTTAACACGATAATTCCAGCAGACTCGGAAGGAGAAAAGCGGCTCGTCGGGTCTCTGTAGCCAGCTAGCGAGCTCCTCTGTAGCCAGCTAGCAAACTCCTCTGTAGCGAGCTAGCAAACTCGTCTGTAGCAAGCTAGCAAACTCGCCTCTCTGAGCCACTCTATGCAGGGATTTAGGTGACCTCTTAGATGTGAAACGACTGCAGCAGTCACTGACTGCAAGGACTGTATCGGTTCAAATGCCCCTTGAGTTTACTGTCTTGTGGGCACATTCCTTACTGGTGTGTGATTGGCTGAGGCTTACCCTTGCAGGGCGGGTTCTGACAGGGCCGCCATGTGATTGGTTCAGGCTGACTGCAGTTTCCAGCGGAACCTTCGGGATTCAGACATGCAACCTGTCGTTCTTGGGTGCCATTTCCACAAGAGACCGAACACTGAAAACAGAGACTCAGTCAAGAAGGGAGTCAAGATCCCATCAGAAAAAAAATGACGTTCAGAAGAAGTTCTAGAGATCTCTGTGAGAAAAGGTGTGAACAAAAGCTCAGAGAGAAGAAGAAGACTGCAGTTAGCCTCAGAGCAACAAAACTAGGTTGAGCTATTCTGGAAGAAGAGGACGAAGTCCACGGTCCAGACACATAGAGACCTGACACAGTCAGCGCAGGACAGGGGAACGTTGGAAATGAAGCTGTAACTATTATACAGCTCCTTCCAAAATATTCTCCAAATAATGACAAATGCAAATAATGATCTGCTAATGATCAGAGGCGTCTGAGATTGATGTCAGTGATCCAAAGAGACACAAAATCATTGAGAAACAAATAATATTTTTTGACACTTAAATGTAATTTGCATAATAATTTGGAATCCACGGTGGATAAAGTAGAATGTAGACGTGTTCAGGAGGAAGAACAATCTAGAGGTGCAGCAGACAGGAGTCAAAGAGAGAAGCAGAATGCAGTGTGACCTGAAAGTCTGTTTTGCACAGAAACATTTCAGGATTTTAGTATTGATCTAGAAAAGTAGGGAGAAAGGAAAACTTTTCAAGACAAAACAGGTTCTGCACAGAAGAAGAACACAAGCCTGTCAGGCAGGTCTGTACCGTAGTCCAGGGCCCGGTTCTCCACACAGCAGGGCAGGGGATCCGGTTGCAGGTCTGCTTGGGTTCTGGTTGCTCATCCCCGCACAGCTTGCTGTGCACAGAGCGCTGCTGCTGCCCTCTGCTCGACTTCTGCTGGCAGCTCACCAAACGCCGCCTCCACCCCGTCTGACCACAGGAGGCGCTGCATTCCCCCCAGTCCCCCGTCACCCAGCTGAAGGGTGGAACACAGGTTAGGGTTTCAGCCTGCACAGCACGTCTCAGCGCCACGAGTTGGACACAGAGTTGGGAGTGATTTATGGGTTCATTTGTTGTAGAATCGTGCTGCGCTGATGTGAGCTATAGTTCACATACAGGTCGCTCTGGATCGAACCCTTTAACACTGGAGCTCCAGTGTTTATGTTCTTTGATTTGCTGTAACTTTTCAACCGTTAACACGATAATTCCAGCAGATTCTGAAGGAGATTCTGGTAGATTCCTTTAGAATCTACTGGAATTATGTTGAAGTCCCCCTTTTTTTCATAAAAAAAAAAAAAAAACGTTCCCAGTAGTGTCTTGATTACGATTATGAAGTTTTTCACCAAAACACCATAACCTAAATGTCTTAAAAATGTGAAGCCACTGTTTCCAAATTCTCCTCTGAGGGGGCGTGGCTTTTGGAGCTCCGCCCCTGATTCCCCCTGTCTGATTATGACAGCTCTGTGTCTCAGTAGCGTAAATCTTCATCGCTGCTACGTAAAAACACTTATCAATCTGGGTAATGTCCAGCTGTATGGTTCTGATCCGGATGACAGCTGGACGAGGAAGTGAAGATCTTCATGGACAGAACTTCCTCCAAAATCCTGATTCTTTCTCCTTCCAGTTCACCAAAGACTCTTTTAGCTAATTCTCCAATGTTTATTGACTGTGATCAATACATTCAATCATTGGTTTCTCAGAGTTCTTGATAAAATAATCAAAGCTAACATCAAAATGCTCTTTCATTGATTTACAATCCTTTCCAACTGCGGTCAAATGAGCCGCCGTTCACATTTCCGTGGTCACATCAAGAAGCTCCGTGGAGTCTGGTGGAGATTTTCCAGCGTTCTCAGTCCTGCTACCGTAAGTATTGGATGAAACTCACACCAAAAATCCAGTGATGCTGATTTGACCACAGAAATGTGAACGGCGGCTCATTTGACTGCAGTCAATGTGAAGATACCATCTTCTCTTCTCCAGAACCTGAACTAGACACTAGGAACAGATGAGGGTTTAGTGCATGTGCAGCAGAGCTGTTGATGGAAAGAAGATCATTCATTCAAACAAACAGAGTCTGTCCAAGACACTTTGATTGATTTAAAAGGAGAAATACTCGGAAATGTAAAAACAAAATTATTTCTGATTACATTTGTTCTCTTTTGGAAGAAAAATGTCACACAGACGTGAAAAACTCAAGAACCAGGATGTTCATTGGATGGGGTCTTCAACGACTGAAAAGTTGCAGTGCTGGAAAGATTTTGTGTTTAAGCGTCACCAACGACGCCTCAGGTGTTAAAGGGTTAAGGAGCAGGAAAGTCCAGCTCTCTAGTTTGCCTCCTTTCAGTCGTGTTTTAAACATATGGGGTTCAAAGTTGTGTCACACTTAAGCTGACCAGACTTTTGACAGAAGATTCACACAGATTTCAAACTTTACAGTGGTGGATGCTCCCCACACAGAGGCGTTTGTGCTCACCGCGGCGGCTGGCACCTCTCGGTGTTGCATGTGCGGCTGATGGCTCTGGGTTTGCTGATGTGGGAGCAAAACATCCTCTGCACCATGAGCCCGTCAGCTTTCCTCCTGCAGCCGAATCTGGTGTATTGTTTTCCTGGCGGCACAGATGATGTTATTTCTAGTGCTGCCACAAACAAGTATTTTATTAGCCGACTAATCGCTGATTAATTTTTCCGGTTAGTCGGTTAGTCTGGTCATGCGGAAAATGGATGTAAAACACACATCTTAACCATCATTAGCTTTAAACTAACTAAAAACTACATATATTCACACTAGAATTATTTGTGATAATGCTAGTGTGAATGCTGTAAGCTGAATTTGGCTGCAGAAGATGCTAGTGATGATAGCTGAAGATGCTGAAATTGATAGCTGAAAAAGCTGAAGTTGATAGCCAGATAAAATATCAGTTAAATGCCAAATTAGCCTAAAAAATGAAAAAAGCCCAAGCTAGCCAAAACAGCTATCATGTAGCTGAAATATTAGCTAAACTCCAAAAGATTCTAAAAAACTAAAATAAAAAGCTTAAGTTAGCCAAAAAGGCTAGCATAGTTTAATAGTCGATTAGTCGTTGATTATTCGACTAATCGTGGCAGCCCTAGTTATTTGAGCGTCATTGTTGCCACGGTGACCGTCAGACAGCAGTACCCACCTCCCCCACAGGGTTTGGAACAGTGAGACCACTTCTTCAGTGCCCACTCATAGAAGATGGTGTCCTCCTGCAGCAAGTTGGAGTCCAGCGAGGACCGAAGGTGGTTCTGGATGATGTACTTGTAGGACACTGTCACCTTGGAATCGCCATGGGAGCGAACCTGAGCCACAAAAGCGAGTCACAGCAGCGTTTCTGCAAGTTTCTGAGATGCTGAAGAAGATCCTCTGACTGACCATGAGCAGAACCCCGTACTTCAACGGCCCCAAACTCCGAACTGTCTCCTTCTCTGCGGTGTTGTTGTACTCCCACAGCACCCCCCTCTCAATCACCACTCGGGATTCGGGAAGCTCAGCTTCATTGTTCAGAAAGAAGTGACCTGTCTCCAGGTTCTTAAGAGCTGCAACAAAAGAATCATCAGTTTTTGTGTTTTTAGGAAGCCCAGAAGCTTCAGGACCTGCTTAGGGGCTTTCAGCTGCTCCTACACAGGACATGTGGAGTCCCTCTGAACTCCTGGATCAGAAGATGTCGCGCTCCTTTGGGGATCTCCAGGATCTTCAGGTAACCTGAGCCATGGAATCAATGATGTGTCATGAAATCACAGTATAGTAAGTGACCCACCGAGTGTGGCTCAGACACGGGTTTGGACCGGACTCGAGGCTCACCTTGTTTTCTGGTGCTGCGGGTGAAGTTCCCTTTGATGACCTTACAGCTGGAGTTGTCTCCTCCACAGACTCCACAGCGATCTTCCTCCTGGTCTGAGGCGATCTGTCCATCACAGCCCACATGCTGAGGAAGGGGGAACATGGAGCAGAGAAGGGATGTAGACTTCAGAAACTCATGAAAATGTCAAACCCATTCTGACAATGACCCCCAAACAGCACAGAGACCTCACACTCTCCTCTGACGCACACACTGTGGCTGTCCTGGTACGAACACCGTGTCCCATCATGCACCATTCTGTTCATGGACACCACAGCCCCAGTCTGGTTGGACTGACAGTACAGATGGCAGCGCTGCTCGGCTGCAGACACAAACACACAGTTCAGTGTAAAGCTTCATGATCAAACAGACAAACACTGTAAGACTACGAAGAGTTAAAAGTGGTGTGTGTGTGTTGTGGTGGTGGGCATTGTATGCTCCTTTTTTATAACTTTATCATGTAAGTGCATACGTGTGCATTTCAATTCCCATGTTACATAATGCATTCCCTCACAACCTATCAATCCGGCCCGTCAGATCATTATATTTTATTGTTATTAATGGCCCGATGTTATCTTGCGCTCATTTCTAGCCTGTATGATTTTGACAAAATGTATATTTATGAAGGCTAAAATATTGAAAGTTATTTAAGGTTTAAGTTGATTTATTCTGGAATAATATTCCTTCCTTTTTATTATTAATAATTATGCCAAAAAGTTGCAGTTTTAAAG
>NC_050515.1:27290729-27306894 GCF_002922805.2 Oryzias melastigma | reverse complement strand
TTTTGGACAGTGGCTTGAAGTTGGCGGTGTCCTGAGTTGCAGTTCTCACACATGGGAGTGCAGGAAACTCCGAGCGGTAGAGCGTCAGTGTCAGCCATCTTGAGCCATCTTAGCTAGTCGTTTTGGCTAAACTACGTTTTTTTTTAATTAGAATTTTAGGCTAATTTGGCATTTAGCTAATATTTTATGTGGCCATCACCTTCAGCGGTTTCAGCTATCAGTTTCAGCATCTTCCGCTTTCAGCACTAGCGTCATCACTAAATTCAGCTTCCAGCATTCACACCAGCATTTTCTCGGGTAATGCTTTATATCTAGTTCATAATTATGTTAAAAGTTACGGTTTTAAATGTTTAAAAAATGTAGTTTTAGATTGTTCAATAAATGTTTATCCTGTTCGACTCGTGACCTAAGGTGTGTTTTGGATTCTGACCCCTTGTGTGATTGAGTTTGACATCCCTAGACTAAACCATTGCCTTCATAAAGGAGAAAGTTGCTTATCCAGAGGATTTCCTCTGCAGAGCCTCTGCTCTGGTGTGATGTCTGGTTCTTGTGTGTTTGTTTGCAAAGTGAGATGGAGCATTTACGCTCAGGATGCTGGTACGGCAGCCACTGATGCTTCTGTCCGCCATGCTCAAAGAATGGGTTCCAGACTTTACACTGATCCTCCCTGGAGCACAAACAGAGCTGCTAAGCAGCAGTCAGCCAGAGGACACAACCCTGCGCTCAGCCCCCGCCTCACTGACCTGAAATCTGTCAGAGCCTCGCAGGCTTCCTGGTTGCACAGCTGGAACTCGTAGCTGTTTCCAAAGCAGGTGCGCCCACCGTTGGCTGGACTGAGAATGATGTCATGTGAGAAAGTGTGAATGTGCTCGTGACATCACAGATGAGCAACAGTTCACTCACAGAGGGTTATCGCATCGTCTGGTCCGGAACCGGACGCCGCCGCCACATGTGCGGGAGCAGCTATCAAATGCGCTCCATGGCCCCCAGGCACCATCCTGTCTGAGGAGGCTGGGGGTCAGCTTCATGCAGAAGCCTCTGAAACAGTGCTGCAATCAGAAAATGCATCACATTCGCCATCGGTTTGGTCAGGAAGCTGCTGAACCAAATCTTTTTAGCTTTTACTTTGTGTATTTTATCAATAAGTTGGTCAAAACGGTCATTTTGTCTATTTGCATGTCTGATCCGCTGGGATCAAGTGTGATCATAATCGTAACACAGATCAGTACAGTGTGGCTAAAACCCTGCATTGGTGTCACACCAAGAGCAGGAACTGACCTTCCCAGGTCCACACTTGGTTCCATCCAGTGGTGGGCCTTTCTTGGTCTTGCAGAAGAAAGGGTTGTTGTAGTCGCTGCACCACAGCTGTTTGCAGGGGTCATGGGTCATGTACTGGAGACAAAAAAAAAAAAAAACAGTTTTGCAAAAATGTTAGGTTGTTGCTTAAATACAAGCTACACTCCATATCAGACCAAAAATCCTTAGTAGATGCCAAATTAGCCAAAAAAGCTCACTCATGACTTAAACTCCAAAATAGCCTAAAATTCCTCAGTAGACCAAATTAACCAAAAATGTTAGCGTCTTGATAAAATATTAGCTAAATTCCAAATTAGCAACAACAAACCTCAGTAGATGCCAAATTAGCCAAAAAAGCTAGCAAGTTGCTTAAATATTAGCAAAACTCCAAGTAGCCTAAACTTTCTCAATAAACTAAATTAGTCAAACACATTACCCTGTTGCTAAAATAGAAGCTAAACTCTAAATTAGCCTAAAAAACCCCAGTAGATAACAAATTAGCCAACACGTTAGCATGTTGCTAAAACATTAGGTAAACTCCCTGTTTTAAAACTACTATAAAAGATGAAAACATAGCCCTGAATATATTTAAAGGCTTGTTGACATTTGAAGATTTTTTCCTTCATTTCCCATGGGGCTTACTTTGCTCAATATTTCAAAAGCTATAATGTTTATAAATACCAAAAACACAAGCAGTAATGTCCTAAACGAGCTGAAGGTTTTGATACCAAGACTGATGAAATCTCTGAAAGTGTGATTGAGTTTTTACATGCAGAAAAACGTATGGAAAGGAGCAGGAGAATCACTACAGTGGGAATGTTTACTAAGCAATCACACAATTATGCAACTGAACATCATCTGAACTTCAACCATGTACCTCAAGGCCATTAAGGGACTGATGGTAGAAAAAATAATTCTGTTGTGGTTCTGTAGTCATTGGAGCAGCAATAGTGTGAAAGCTGACACTTTGAATCTCTGCAGGCTACAGGTACCATATTTACAGTATTTAGATAAGGTTGATGGAGTTCATGTTTCTGTTCTGGGCCTGTAAGTGTGTTACAGCACACAGGGTCAACAATAGTGTCAAATTTATGTCCATAAAGTATAACTATGCTCTGGCACTTGAGCAAACTCTGCTCTAAAAACCTCCTTCTGTCAGTGCAGAAAGGTCTTCTGCAGTGTAAAAGCAGATAAGTGCAGAAGTAAACACTCAGGGTGTAACGAATAATCAACTTAAATGAGCAGCTTTGCAACGTTTGCACAAACTGACGTTTACAACTGACTGACGTTTATTTAGATTGTATCATTGAGATTTTTTTGTAACTATTGTCAAGCGAAATCATTAACAAATTCACAATTCTTTTTTTGTTTTCTGAAATAAATAAAAACTTGTTCAATGGACTTTCCAAAAACACCCTCTCAAAGTGCTAGTGTAAAATAATCAGTGGAAAGTAAAGAGGGGCGGGGCGTGTTTGCAGCGTTGGCCTGTATTTAAGCTCTCAAGAGTCTAAATGCTTAAAGGACCGTTCTACAAAAACAGAAGCAGGATTTTAGCAGGGCAGTGCAAGGTCCTGCTTTACACTTACAGGATTTTTGACTGAGAGGTCCTCCAGTTATCAGCTAACAGTCTAGAACCAAGTGTTTACAGTTTTCATGTGTCAATGACTAGAACTGATCTGAAACATGAAGAAACCTCACAAACTGAAGAAGTCATAACCCGTGATGGAGCTGACAGTGGCCGGTGTATGGGGTAAGATAACTTTCAAAAAGAAACGTATTCATAAAGAATATTCTGTATTCACACAGATAAATTTGTGTTCATAAATAAAAAAGTTGTGCACACATTTATATTTTGTGCAAAACTTTGCAGAAGAAATATGATACAACATTTAGTTTTACGTTTAACATGTCTCTTTAGAATATGACTTTTCTTCGTTTCTCCTGTTCACAAACTGTCAAAAATCTGTCACGGGGTCACAGGCTGACACCTGGAGTGCAGAAACGTCGACCCAACTGAGTGAGAATGCACATTGTGGCTCATTTATTAAACTACGATGGCAGGAAATGATCTTGACAATGTAGCTCTGGCGGGGAAAAAATATATTAACAGTCAAGTCCTGCCGCTTATATTTTATTTACTTATTTTGCCAGGCGACAACAGTGGAGCATATAAACAATGAAACGGACTCGGTCCGTGTAGTGGCAAAAAGAGAGAGATGTTTATAAGAGAATGATGAGAGAAAACACAAACGCCCGATGAGGCAGCGGAGGGATCCCCGTCTCTCTGCTGCTGCCGTTCTGCTGTCTGTACCGGTGTTTTGCCAAGGTACGTCTCCTGCCACAATTTGTTTCCACAGTCTCAGGCATCGTTTTGGCAGGGGGAACGTACCTTGGCACAACACCGGCCAGTTAGCATGGGGAATCCTCGCTCCAGTTTATTCCCAGGACAGGTGGGACTTGCTCGCCCGCTCCAGGTCCTGGACCGGTCCAGATGTACCCTTGCCTTCCCCCATCACTACCCGGGCCGGGCTCTAGCAGCACCGTGACGCTGAAAGGGATAGCGGCTTAGGAAAATGGATGTAAAAAAACAAAAACATCTAAGTTAACTCGGAGCTAAAGCTAACTGTCGGACAACTGTAGCCTTAGTCGAAAAGAAAGAAAGATCAGAAACAGAAAGAAAGATGAGAAAAGGTGTTCCGATTCCACTGAATTTTTTTATTTTTATGTGTTTGTTTTTACCGTTGGCTGACCGTCTGCTTTAGCTCTGAGTTAGCTTAGCTGTTTTTCTTTTGTCATCCTCTTATTTTCAACTAATTTTACAGAAAAAAACTAACAGTTTTTTAACCACCTAATGAGTGGAGTGGCGTGTCTACTATTCAACTGCGTGAGCCACTTTTCTCCTTCGGAATTTATTGGAATGATTGTGTTAACGGTTGAAAAGTCACCATATGTAGATTTCATGTTTTAGCGTCACCAAAGACGTCTCAGGTGTTAAAGAGTTAAACTTCCCCCTCAGAGTTCCAGCAGGACTGAGATCTGGGTTCAAGATAGTTCAAGTTTATCCTTGCAGTCGATTTTTTTTAAAAATCTCACATTATCTGGAGCAGCATAAACCACATTATGATACTACCTCAACCGTGCTTTGGTGAAGAAACAAAGACTTCATTGCTCCAAAGTTGAAGTCATCCGCTCGTTATTTCCGAGACTACAAGTTCTCTCTTTTAATAATATTAATATTTTTCAAATCTGTGTTTTTACGGTCAATATTCTAATTCATGGAGGGGATATGCCAGAGCAGGTCTCAGCATATTTTATGGTTAATGAAGAAGAAGATGAGATGTTTAAAGGAGGAAAACTCAGATAACCCCAGAGTTTGATGTCATAGTGGTATTTCTTCAGGGAAAGATTCTGTTTGTGATTTTAAACGGAAACAGAGTGAACTTCTGGCTGGCTGCTCTTTTTGTGACGTGCAGGACAACAACAAGCAGAAACCCAATGAGATCCCGACAGCATAAACAGTCTGCAACCACTTTCCTGGTGTTTCAGGCTCGTCCAGATGTCAACTGAGTCCATCTGCAGCATCTGTTCAGGACATTAATCTGGAGGTGACTTCATGCAGGAAACGTCTGCAGAGGCCGATAAAAGACCCCAGATTCGTCAGCGGGAGTGTGAAGAGCTTCCAGCACCAGCAGGACTTGACCTTCCTTCAAACTCTGAGGATTAGGACAGATTGAGGCGTGTTCCTTTCAAGATGTGCTGCCAGGATCGAGGCTTTATTGGAGTTTAAAACGCCTTTGCTCACAATAACATGTTAAAATATTTTGGAGTCAGTGTCAGCGACTCTTCAATAAACAGCCTTTCATGGCTTC
Source organism: Oryzias melastigma (assembly GCF_002922805.2). Lineage (NCBI taxonomy): Eukaryota > Metazoa > Chordata > Actinopteri > Beloniformes > Adrianichthyidae > Oryzias > Oryzias melastigma. The sequence continues at coordinate 27,301,729 of NC_050515.1, read as the reverse complement.
ATGCTCAGGATTTTCCTTTGGAAACAAAGTTTTTTCGTATGGAATGGAATGAAAGCGGTGAAGCTGCTTCGAGAAAATGACTTTTTCCACCCAGCCTGTCCAATAAGAGTCAGGCTGCCGTTCAGAGAGCAGGCGGAGGCGCCGCTTCATCACACTGTCACTCCGCTGTGAAACTTTCCAAACGAGAATCACTAAGAGCTAACAACGACTTTTAAAGACAAAAGCTCTGATTGATATCTAAAGTTATTGACAGAAATTACTCCTGTTTCAGTCTGACGAATTCCTTAAAAGAGACTTTTATTATTTCAATCGATTGATAAGGACCTTCATAAACAAATAAAGTTTAAAGAGGATGACCTGAGTTTTTCTCCCCTTCTGGTTTGTACAAAGTATTCTATGATCAAATCCAGATTTCAATAAGAAAAGAACTTTCTGGCTGCAGGGTTACTTACTGCCGTGCACAGGCTGTATCCCGGGCCAAAGTCGGAGCGGCACTGCTGGTCCAAGGAGTACTGGAAGCCCGGTAGCGGCGGCTGAGCCGGCCAGTCATGGTTGAACGGGTCGTCACGGAGACAGTCGTAGGTGCTGCGAGCAGGAAATGGGACAAAACCACACCAGCTTCAGTCTGTAACTAGTCCCATCTTCCACGTTGTCAGGAGTCAGAGCTCTGCCTCCACCTCTGGTCCCCGGTGAAGGCGGTCTCAAGAGTTCTAACTCACTGGACAACAATCACCCACCTGCTTCTTAAGCAGCACACAGCGCCTCAGTCAGTGTGGAGTATTGTTTGTGCCACTCTGCCTGCATTACTGTCTGGACCTGATCTTCTGTTTCTGATCCTGTTTCATCTGTTAACTTGCTGCCTGCCCTGACCCTCACCTGGACCTTGACATCTCTAGTCTCTTGTTCGATGATCCCATGCTCGTGATTGACCTTTGCCTGTTTGGACCTGCTTTGGTTCAGACATAAAGTCTTAAATCACAACACCTCAACTCAGAGCCTTACTAGATGCAGTCCTGAATCAAGGTGCACTAATCAGACCCGTTCAGCACCTACAAGACTTGATGTTAGTCCTCAATGTAACTCCCTTCACCCAACTGAATCTGGAACCAAACCTGAAGCAATCCAGCTCAGTTCAGGACTCTGTGGTATTCCTGTACAACTCACTGCAGGTACTTGTGCAGCTCCATCCAGCTGCATCTGGACCAGTGGTACCGGTAGAAGCTGGCCTGAACCCGCGGAGACATGATGCTGCCCAAAGGCACGTCGTCAGCGCAGTCGTTGGCCTCGCCATCATGCTCCATGCCCAACCTGAGGACACATGGATGAAGACGTCTGAAACGAAGGGCAGACTGTCCATGAAGATCTCAACGATGGTCAGCACTGGGTCACCTGGGAGTTCTGACAAACCAATGAGAAGCTTTCATTTAATCAGCTGCAGATCCTCATGTGAGTATCTGGCAGATGTGGGACCAGGTCATTGTTTTGCAAGTCTCAAGTAAGTCTCAAGTTTTTGTCCTCATGTCCGAGTCAAATCCTAAGTCGAGTCACAAGTCAAGACCAACAAGTCTCAGGTGGGTTTAAATGTCAAGACCAACAAGTCTCAGACTGTGTGCTTTAGGAACTGTATTTTGAAAGCATATCAGGTAAATTGCCTCTGAGCTCACACACGGATGTAAACGAACAAACAGGGAGACAGACGCCGCGGGCTTTGTCAACATACTTTTTAACCTTTGGATTTGGGGGAAAATACCTAAGTCTTTCCGAGTCAGAGGTCTGAAGTCCAAGTTGAATAACGAGTTACAGATTTTAAAGTTTGAGTCAAGTCACGAGTTCTAGATATTAAAGTCCGAGCCAAGTCACGAATTATAGATATTAAAGTCTGAGTTAAGTCACGAGTTATGGATGTTAAAGTCCAAGTCAAGTCTAAAGTCATCAAACTCATGACTTGAGTCTGACTCCAGTCCAAGTCATGTGACTCGAGTCCCCACCTCTGGCATCTGGAGCATCATGTCTGATCTCTGAGCACACAGAAGTTGTGAAAGTTATGTGGAATTGTTTGTACACACAAAACTAAAGTTTGTTTTTTAAAGAAAAGTTTGCAGAAAGAGGAACTCATATTTTCCTGAAGAATCCTGGATAAGTTTAACAGCAGAATGAGAGGTTTGAAGATTAAAAACGTGATAGATATGACTCACATGTACTGCGTTTATTTAGCCTCCACTGCCTGAGTTATTATTTCCATAATAGCATGAGCACAAACATATTTTATCTGTAAAGGATCTGTTGCAGTTATATAACAATGAGCTCAGAGATGTAAATGTGAGGAAGAAACACTGATCCAGAAGACACAGAGCAGCTGAGAAAAAAAACAGGTTTAAAAAGGATTCCTGAGGTCACAGGACTTCTAAAGCTGTTTGAACAAAGTTCTGTTTATTTTTTATTTTCTCAAAATATCCTTTACAGCAGAGGTTTTTGTGAAATGTGTATTTCAGCTCCAGGCGTAATCCCACTGATCAATGCTGAGTTTGATCTTCATTTTTTTACTTTCTAAAAATGTTTCACCTATAATTCTGAGAGTTTAAAACAATAATACTTATTACCCTATTAAGTAAGTGGGCATTAATGTGATCTAGCAGGGCTTTTTCTAAACAACTAACTACTTTTTATTGAAAGTAGTGTTGTTTTGTTGCTATAGAAGCAACAAAACAAAGGAAATAACTTTGTTTTTGGCAAATCAATCATCTGTTTCCATGCTTTTTGGATAAATCTCCTTAACTCTATCCTTGTAAACATGCCATGATTGGGAGGAACATGGTGTAATGGGTGAGCAGCTGAATCTGTTGGAAAATAATAATTAGAATCAGTTTAATGAAGCAACATTTAACCCTTTAAAGGCCCACTCCAAAGAAAACTGGGTTTTTGTGTTTCAACATGTACTTGTAGCTGTTTACTCATGATGGAGGACATACACTCACTGGTCCCTTTATTAGGTACTCCCTCTCTAGTACCGGGTTGGACCCCTTTTACTTTCAGAACTGTCTTCATCCTTGGTGACTTAGATTCAACAAGGATCTAGAAACATTCCTCAGAGAGTTTGGTCCATATTGACATGACAGCATCACTCAGTAGCTGTGAATTTGTCGGCTGAACATCCATGATGCCGATCTCCTGTTCCACCACATCCCAAAGGTTCTATTGGGTTCTGGTGACTGTGGAGGTCATTAGAGTGAACTCATTGTTCTAGAAACCAGGCTGAGATGATTCCAGCTTCATGACATGGAGTCTTATCCTGCTGGAAGTAGCATCAGAAGATGGTTCACTGTGGTCATAAAGGGATGGACATGGTCAGAACAATACTCAGGTAGACTGTGGTGGTAGAACCATGATCAACTGGTACTAAGAGGCCTAAAGTGTCAAGAAAAGATCCACCACACCATGACACCACCACCACCAGCCTGAACCATTCATATAAGGCATGATGGATTCATGTATTCATGTTGTCTATGAACAATTCTGACCCTACCATCAAGGCCCGGTCCCAAAGGATTTGATGGCCATATCACAGGTAAAAAATTTTGAAAATCTGCCACACATGCTTAGACGCACCAACTTTATGCATGTTTGTGGAATAGCAGTGATACAGACTGTGACAGTTTGTGGTTAACTTTTCTGAGGTGCCAGTCAGGTCTCTCTCCTGACATATAAGATATCAAAATCCTCTGTCACAAAGGATGTTATCCACACCCTTGGCCCCACACACACACAAAGTCCAGAGTTCATTTAAATCTTTTTTATTTTATTTTAGTTTTTCTTTTTCTTGCAAGGGGGATGTTGCTTGAAACACTAATTCAATTCATCCTCTTGGTCTTGTTGTTCCTTTCCATTTTGGGAATTAGAGAGTCGACCCAGTGTCCTTTAATGTCTGTTCCGGGTGTTTTCTTGGCAGGGGTCCGTGGCTTCCGGGATCCGATCCTTTGTCGAGAAAATCCGGTCCAGGTTTTTTCCAAACGTCCTTTTTGTTTTGGGAAGAGCGGTTTCCGTATTTACCTTGGAGGGCTTCTTTCCTGTGCCATCCCACCGTGCCGTGAGATCCGATCCAAACCAGCTAATCCAGGTTCCTCGCAGGAGACCGGTCGCCCTCCACTCCAGAAGCCAGAAGCCCGGGAGGCTGTCCACCGCAGCAAACTGTCCGGACAGGCTGCGCCGCGACAGTGTAGGCAGTCGGTCCCGTGAAAACCAAGTTGAGTCTGGAGCCTCTCTCTCTGCTACTTTCTCTTATCTCTGCGCTCTCCTCACGTCTCCTCTTCTCCGCCAGATTCCTCTCTTTTTCTTCCTCCCTCTTTCACAGCTGATCGGACTCTAATCAAGGGCCCCGCCCCCTGGCCATTCCCCGCACAGGTGAACTACACCGTGGCGATATCTAAACAAACAGATCGCCACAAGACGCTGGAGTCCATTCCACTTCCTTTCCACTGCCAGAGCACTGCTTAATCATGTGTAAGCGTCTTCCCACGGGTAAAACTAACAGCAGGTTCACACGCGCTCAGCCGCTAAACAGTCGCTGTAAGCAGTGGTACAAACGCTGACCATCCGGGGAAACGGCCGTGCATAAACACGGAATTTTGGCGTCCAAGCGTGTGTGCCAGCGTTCGCTCTATGTCCCAATCTTGATCTGAAACTGCTGTTCCATGGCCATTTCACGGCTGTACCGCTGGTACCACACGCAGTCATCGGCGGTCTCAGTTTTTGTGCAGTTCAAAAATTTTTTCCGCGTGTAACGGCGGCCAAATTTTGCCAAAAAATGTATGTGCATCTATTCCGCAGCCACGTCTCGGCTGTTGCACTACCAGTCCACTGCTGACAGCGTCTGTACCACGGGGATGGAATTTTTTCCATGCTCCAGCCGTAATATGGCCCTGAAAGCCAGTGGGACCGCGCCTTCAGAATTTAGCAGCCGAAATAGAGAATCATCAGATCAGACAACGTCTCCTGTTGTTAGCCGACAGCAGTGATACCAGGTGAGTTCTTCTGCTGCTCTAGTCCTTCTGCCTCAGAGTTGGATGTGATGTTCATTCAGAGATGTTCTTCTACAGATCTCAGTTGTAACCAGTGGTTATTTGAGTTTCTGTTGCCGTTCTGTCAGGTGGAACCAGTCTGGACATTCTCCTCTGACCTCTGACAACAGCAGAACTGCTGCTATCTGGATATTTAATGTTTTTCTGACCATTCTCTGTAAATCCTAGAGGTGGTTGTGGGTGAAAATCCCAGTAGATCAACATTTTCTGAAACACTCAGACCAGCTTGTCTGACACCAACAATCATGCCACGTTCAGAGTCACGTCAATCACCTTTCTTTACCGTACTAATGCTCAGTTTAAACTCCAGCAGATCCTCTTGAACATGTCTACTTGTCTAAATGCAGTGAGTTGCTTCCATGTGATTGATTAGAAATTTCCCTTACTGAGCAGTTGTACAGATGTGGCTAATAAAGTGGCCAGTGAGTGCATTTTAAGAAAATTAAGATTAAAACTACATTTCTGAATATTTCTATATTCAGATTGTGGTAAATCAGGAGGACACAATAATTTTCCATTTGAAATTGCTTGTAGTTGATATCTACAAGCTACAAATGGTGGGCCACAAGTTTCCCGCTCCGCTGCATTCTGATTTATTCAATGGCAGACAAATAGATTCATGAACGTCTTTGTGAGCTGGAATCTGGATCAGAACTGAACAGCTGGATAGTTACGATTTTGCTCACCAGTTTTGTTACACCACTAATGTTGGGTTGAGGTTGTGAGGGGCTGTAAGCTAGAATGAGAGTGTGAACAAAGGGATGATGGGAAACGAGCACAATCATTCTCCCAACCAACAGTCCCGCCCACAACTCAGAGGTGAATTTCTGATAAACTCTTGCCGTTCTGCATAGAGTAAGTCCCAGAAAATGACGCAGCTTTTTTTATTTATGCCTAAAAACAGCATCATCATAATTAGAAGATCATTGGGAACAATTTTAAAATAGATCTAAGGATGATTGAAGTGGGACTTTAAACCAGGGTTGTTGCTAATGACACTAAATTAACTCACCCTCTTTGAAATACCAGAACTCTATGACCGTTTATGTAATTAACTGAATTCCAGTGGATTCTGACTCAGAGAAAAGTGACAGCATCCCTTGAAATGACATTTATAGTCCTGTTTTTAGATAATAGTTACAAAAGTGCATATGACCGTGGGTCAATGTAGGTAAAAGTCACATGCACAGTTTTGCATGCATCTGTGTCTTTCAGTCTGCAGAACAAAACATCTGACAAAGGTTCTTCAAAAAGGTCAGGAAATTGACGGAAAATGGAAAGCAGAGTTCCCAGAATGCACCACCATAAACAGAAAGATCACAGAAACTCGTGAGTGACTGTTTGTTTTGTTGCTAACCCTGCTTCAGTACATATTGTTCACCTGGATTAGGTGTGAAACTGGGATGATTCAATCCAGGAAATCAGCATTTTGTGAAGCAGGGTTATCTGAAAAACAAGCAGGGCAGAAGGTCAGGAGGAGCAGAGTTGAAGACGCCTGTGTCAGACTCTTTGCCTTTCTATGGTTTTATTAGGGAAGTGTGCAGCTTTTGTTTAATGCTTCTGGTACCCACAGGTGCTGCCCATCTGCTGCCAGGGGACCACTCCCAGAATCAGCATAGATGGAGTCTAGGTGATGAAAAAACTTCAGAACCACTACTGGTAATAATTTGGGGCCATCTCCAATCTGGAGGTAAGTTCTAGACAACAGGCTGTGGAGAGGGTGAACCAACAAGACGACATCTCAAATACTCTGTTTCCTTCCCAGTCCAGACCCAGACTCCACTCAACAGCTGACTACTGAGACAACAGCCTCAATGATGACCTGAGAAGAATGGGAGGATCCCACAGCTGAGCATGACTAGTAAGAGGGGGAGGAGCCTTTTCTATTTGGAGGAGAGTTCCTGACATGATGGGGAGGAACCTGGCTTTGTATGGTTGGTTCCATGTTTTTCTTCAAACTTCAGTCTCTTGATCACCCAAACTGAAGTCAACACCAGATAAAATAGTTGATTATTCAGAACCTAAACTCACAGCCTCAGCCCTGCTGCCCAAACAATAGTTTTGATATGTTTATTCCTTTTGAGCAAGTTTTTTTTTTTTTGCTGCAAAAAACAGGAGTGACTTTGGGCAAGCAAACCACTTCCGAACTGCCATGAGAGTTTTTGTTCCTGGGTTGGTGTGCGTGGTTAGAGCGACTCACACGTGTCCTGTTTCATGCGCCGCCACAAACGCTGAGGAGAAGCCGTCCTCCAGCACCAGAACGCAGCTGCGGTACAGCCGGCACATCCCTGTAACTGGAGCGTAACCTGTCAGGACAGATGAGAGGCGTCAAGTCAGAGCTGGTGGTCACAACGGAGGCAGTGGTGCAGCATCCCCGCTGTTAATGGAGACAAAGCTGTTGACTCGCTGAGGATCTCAACTCAGAATCACTTCACTGTCTGTCAGTCTCCCTGCAGCCAATAAGAACAACATTAATAGTCAGTATAATACACTAGCAAACAATTATTTATTGCATATATAGCAATAAAAATACCACACTAAAACTGTTTGTGTTAGAAGTCTGCGCTCTGTCTCCCCCTCTGGTCAGCGGAGACAGCCATCTCCAGAGAACTGACTGCACTACATCTCCCAGAAACCCCAGTGCACAGTTCCTGGATGCTGCTCAGCTGTCTCCAACTGACGATCACCCACCTGTTCTTAAACAGCACACAGAGGCTCACTCTGTGTGAAGTATTGTTTGTGCCACTCTGCCTGCATTATTGAGCGTTTCTATCTGGACCAGATCTTCTGTTTCTGATCCAGCTTCATCTGTGTTCTTGGTGCCTGTCCTGACCCTCACCTGGACTCTGGCACCTCTAGTGTCTTCGTTGATGATCCCATGCTCGCTATTGACCTCTGCCTGTCTGACGCTGATTTAGCTTTGTGGACTTTTAGCTGCCTCATTCCTGTCTGGACTGATAAACCTGCTGCAGCTGTCTGTCCGTTTGTGACAGTTGAAGACACTCATCTCAAATGGGATTATTTTTAAAACAAGTATCCATTTGTTATTTTCTGCCTGTTCCGGCCTGCAGAGACCCTTCCTCTAAACCGTCTCCAGTAGGTCATGGTCCTCTGCAGTGCCCCGACATGTCCATAACACCTCACCGTCAAATGACATTTACCACTGAAGTTCAAGCCTCAGCTGGATGGGTGAGCTTCAACTCCTAGCTCTGACGCACAGGGGTCAAACTCCAGGCTTCGAGGGTCAGTGTTCCAACTATCTATTGAAGATCCTTACCTGATCCAGGTAATCAGTGGCAGATTAATCAGAACTGCTGAAAAACCAGCAGGATACCGACCCTCGAGGCCTGGAGTCTGACACCTCAGTCCCTCTTGAATGAAGCCGCCCAAGAGTGCCCCTTGGATTTGTGGTCAATTTCCACAGCTCATAGTTACAGGTGAGGATGGGGGCATTGGTAGGCCTGTAAACTTCAGATTGAGCTCTTTCTTCTAAAACAAAAGAAAAATGACACATTTCATGTCTCTGCAAATGCATCAATCTAAAGCTCCATCCTTCCCCACTGTGAACACATCACTCAAACTTCTCTTCCTAAGTCACGCAGGGGTCAAATTCCCTCCCAGCAGTAGGCCAGAGGACACTCCCTAAGATCCCTAAAGTCATAGTCAAAGGTTTTCTCTGAGACTGGAAAACAAAAACTCACAGGATCCTTTTGGATTCCAGAAAGAGCTAGAACTTTCTAACAACCAGGATGAGATTCAGAGTAAACTTTTTTTATTGTGTAGAAACATAAGAACCTCCTGCAGCTCAGTTATAGAGACCTAGATCCACAAAGATGTTGGGGACTCTGTCACAAAAGCTGTTCTCTGTTCACACAGCAACTGCCCAGAGGAACCCCGTCCCACCAGGTTTATGTGATGCACCAGTGACGGTGGTACCCTGCATGCCAGGGGGCCCAAACTCCTGCCTGCTCAGGTAGATGGTGTGGTCGTGCTGCTCGGCATGGCTCTGCTCCCGGTGCTGGAGGTACGACCATCCACAGATGTTCTCCAGACTCTTCTGGGCGTTCCCCACAGAGATCAGCTCCTGAGACTGACAGAGGAACAGCATGCTTCACTGCATCTGCTTTCTGATCACAAACCAACACTCAACACTGATGAAAAACAACCAAAAGCCTGGTTGGATCTAGGCTCTCCATCTGTGAACTGAACTGCATCAGTTCACAGACTGAAACCTGCGCACTGCGCTAGGAGTCGTTTGGTTCTGTTCAAGTGAAAGGTGGCGCCTGTTGCTTGTCTTATGCTCAGTGGCTTCTGACTCTTAGGATTTAGGAATTTAGACAATCAAGGTGTAGTTTGTGTGGACATTTTAAGAGCTTCCTATCATCTTCACCTTCTATGCGTTCAGCCTGTGCACGGACAGTAAGGGGCCAGTATTCAAGCCTTACTAACAACTATGGTGTAAGTCAGGGGTGTCAAACTCAATCGCACAAGGGGCCAGAATCCAAAACACACATTAGGTCACAGGAAGAACAGGATAAACATTTATTGAACACTCTAAAACTTCATTTATAAAGCTTTAAAATTTTTACTTTTTTAACATAATTATGAACTGGACATATAGCATTACCTGTGAGAATGATAGTGTGAATGCTGTAAGCTGAATTTGGTTGTTAAAGATGTTTGTGCTGATAGGTGAAGATGCTGAAATTGATAATTGATAACGCTGAAGCTGATAGGTGAAAACTCTGAAGCTGATATCCAGCTAAAATATTAGCTAAATTAGCCACAAAAAGCATAAAAAAATAAAAATAACTTAGGTTAGCCAAAACAGCTAACATGTAGCTGAAAAAATAACTAAACTTCAAAACACCAAAAGCCTAAATTAGCCATAACAGCTAGCATGTAGCTAAAATATTAGCCTAACTCCAAAACAGCGGTGGTGGTGGTGGTGGGGGGGGGGTACCTTTGTGGGGGACAACATGATGATTCTGACCAGGACAATGTTGATGTTGGCTCCCAGAGAACGGTCCCGATAGATCTCATTAACCTGGAACAGAAGAACACATGTGAGTTAAAGCTGACAGACACCAGCTCAGTGGTCCTGTGGTGGAGTGTCCATCATGAGACTGGAAGGTTGTGGATTCAAATCCAGGCCGAGTCATACCATAGATTCTAAACTGGGGGGGTTAAACTACCAAATGGTTCCTGAGCGGCTGTGTCTGCAGCTCACCGCTCCCCCGGGAAAATGCGAAGGGCAAATTTCACACACCCAGATGCATGACAACCAATGGGAATAACTTGTGGTGTGGGGGTGTCAGGTGCAGTTCTTCCAGTTATCTTTTTGAGACAAACATCACTATCAAACCTTTTGTGTTGAAGTCCCTTCAAAGACCACCCACCCACCCGGAAAGGATTCTAAAAACAGAGCATCGTTTGCTTTCTCTTGTATGCATCCACGCCGTCTTTTGTATTCTCTCTGGCAGCTGTAATCCCTCCATGCCTGATTCATTTTCATTTATATAAAAATATTCTTCTGTGTCTTTCCTGCTTAAGTCGATACTAAATTAAGTGGAGTTCTGGATTAAATAGTACGTTGCAAGTTCATGTCATCCAGCGTGAAAGGGTTAACTTTGCACAAAGCTGCAGGTCGGCTCTCAAACCCAGAAGTCCAGGAATGGTTTCTGTGATTTCTTCAGAACTGGAACTTAATGATGTCCCCACATGCTGCAGTGTTTGTTTTAGCACATTCTGACTAACGGTCGGTCCGTCTGGTGCTGCTGCTCAACATGGAGCAGATCACAGAGAAGTTGAGTGTTCATTGAAGATTTTTATTCACTTTCAGTTTCACGTTGTCGTGTTTCCTTTCTCCAGAACCTTTCTGGTTCAGCAGTTGAGTAATCAAAAGTTCAGAACCTCTTGTGTTGA
>NC_050515.1:27287280-27290720 GCF_002922805.2 Oryzias melastigma | reverse complement strand
GACGAGGCATGTACAGTATGAACCATTGACTCTATGAGAGAACCAGAGTGGATGATGTCACTCGTAGAAAATGGATTACTTCTGGCTTCAACCAAATGAATTCAATTTAGTCGCATTTTTCCACGATAATGACGCTGCCATGTTGGAACCTCATCACTAAGCAGTGATTGGTCCGAGTCTGTCTGAGACGTTTCCATGACAACCACTCTTGCCAATCAGGAGTGAGCTTGTTGGAAGTCCATAGCCCTTTCACTTGGTAGTTTTTCTTTATTCAAATAATAAACTGACCAATCAGATGCCTCAATAAAAGTGTGTGTTCTTACGTTAAATGTTTGAAATGTTTGATTGACAGATTCTCCTGAGGTCTCTTTCTAGTGGTAGGGGTGTGGCCTTCCAATAAGCTCACTCCTGATTGGCGAGAGTGTTCACCATAGAAATAATTAATCAGACCGACCTGGACCAATCACTGCTTACTTAGAAAGTCTGGCTCCAACATGGTGGCATCCGTCTCACAAAAAAATGGCGACTAAATCCACTTCATTTGGTTGGAGTTCTATGGGTGATGTCACACTTGCTCTGTCCAGTTCTCTCACAGTCAATACTTGGAACCAGCGGGCACTTCCTCTTTGGACTGCCTTTGGGAGGGGCCACCCAGTCCACCTCTCTGTTACAGTCAACACTGGAGTTCCAGTGTTTATCTTCTTTGATTAACTGTAACTTTTCAACCGTTAACTTAATAATTCCAGTAGATTCTGAAGGAGAAAAGCGGCTCATTGAGATTTTGTGTTTAAGTGTCCCGGGCGACACCTCAGGTGTTAAAAGGTAAAGCTCCCACACCAAAGTACTGTAGATAGGTAGGTACATAAAGAGATCTTTGAGTCATCCTAAGACTGAAAAACTCATTTTCATGTTTTATTCACTGAAACTTCATCCCTCCTTCTCTTTCCTTTTCCATGAAGAAGACTGGAATCACACAAACGGAGGATGACAGCTCAAACATCCGTCCGGCTCTGGATCTGCAGAGGGGAATCCTTTAGGGAAACCATGGGGCGGCGAGGGAGGGGGTCACGCGTGTCAGCTGAACTTTTGACTCTGTGAACTGACGATGTAAGCTTGAGCTGAGACTTCCGCTGGGAGGGAGGGTGTTTTGAATGGTTGTATTTCTGGATCTTCCTGTCTGGAAGTGTTTTATGGAGAAAGAATCTCTGAACTGTGGAGAGTTCGGAAAACTGTGAGAGTTCCTGGACTGGAGATGTCTCTCTGTGAGTAAAAAAAAAATAAAAAATTCAAATCTGTGTCTAAAAAGAAGGTGCTTTTCTCTGGTTTGACGGGTCTCAGCTGATGCAGCCTCTGGTTCTTCATGGAAGTTTTCAGCTGCTGCTTGCTGTCAGAAGATGCAGGTCCCAGGAAGAGTTAGCAACTTCACATGGTGCAGTCTTCAGAGGCTCCGCCCCTCCCCGGCTGTGACTGGTGCAGCTTCTCTGCGGTTTTCTGTCTGTAATCCAGGAGCAGTTGAGATTGACTGCCTCAGCGCTGAAATGGTGCTGTCCCTGACCTCTGAGGCAACGGTGATGACAGTCCACCCGCCAACCAACCATGGGTGTGTGAGTCAGCGAGCGGAGCTCTGTAATGTTCCCGTCCACATTTTTCTCATAAATCAGAGTTTGGGGCTGCAGGCGTTCAGAGAATGTGAATCATTGAGGTCAGATTTCAACTGGAGCTGCCAGCACATGTGTCAGTGTGCGTGCACTCTTCCTATTTCCATCCGCTCTGAATCCCAGCTCACACACACACAGTGATCCGCACACTGAACCACACATCACCCCTCTGTCAGATCGTTGATCTGCAGCCATCGGTGTGAACGTTTGTGAATGAACCTCTGACTGTGAAGGGCTTCAGCCATCTGACCCACTTCCATGTGTTCACTCACAATGTTCATGAAGGTCAGCAGGTATTTCTGGATGTGGTCTCGGCCGTGGAAGAGAAGCACCGAATAATCCACCGCCAGTAGCACCTGGAAGAGGAAGAACGTTCAGGAACTCTGAAGTCACCTCATCAGTGCGCTTCAACTGTCACTCTACCTCAATGCTGAACAGTTCAGCCTGAGTGTCTCGCCGCCGACGTCTGAAACCAGCTCCAGAGGAGTTCCCCATCTGGGAGAAGTTCAGGGATCCTAAAAGAGGACCTGCTGACAAACAGGAAGGCTGTTCTGAAGAAGCATCTCCTAAAGTTGACCCTCGGTGACCTCTACAACATGAAACTCTAAATTTCCCATAATACTACTGCTTAGACATGCATGTGTTTGTCTGCATTTGTGTTTCTGTCTGTGTGTGTGTGCTGGAAAGTTTCCTGGAACTTTTCCACATTTCTCCCCGGATTCTTCTGGAGCAGAGTCTGCGCTCGGCTCTGCTGTGTTTTTCTTCTGCTGCTGCAAAGACGGTGTCCACATTCCTGGAGTCTGAGCTTCCAGACGAAACGTTTGTTTTTAAGCTGCGTTGCTCCTCTGGAGTTCTGACCTTCTCTTTGAAAGATGCGACTAGAGCAGCTGCTGTCACACTAGGACTGTCCTGACCTGAACGGGTGGAGAAGTCCAACAGTTTTAGCACCTCTGTCTAGTTTAATATCAATTTTAAAAATACAATTTAGATTGAGAAACAAAAAGTTTATTTTACCATAATGTAAAAACGACCATCACACAACAATGTGATGCAGCAGAAACTGATCAGCCATCATTCCAGTCCACTGTGTGGAAACACTTTGAATTTAGCCAAGACATGTGACCATTTAGTGTGACATAACCCAGCCAGCAAGGCCAAGTGGCCCCATATGGATTAAAAGTGGGCAGAAAAAGTGGGCCCCAGTTAGGTTTGTCCACAGTTTCTGTGGTGGCCTCAGCTGTGTTTGCACACATTGGCTATGCTGCCTGAGGCGGCAGTCGTGATAGCTCTGCGAGCCCATGGGCATGGCACTCGTTTGCTCTGCCGGCCTCTGGGCGCGGCACTTGCTTGCTCTGGTGGCCCCTTGTTGCGGCACTTGCTTGCTCTAGCGGCCCCTGGGCGTGGCACTTGCTTGCTCTATTACCCCCTGGGCGTGGCACTTAAATTGCTCTAGTGGCCCTTGGGCGTGGCACTTGCTTGCTCTAGCGGCCCCTGGGCGTGGCACTTACTTGCTCTAGCGGCCCCTGGGCGTGGCACTTGCTTGCTCTATTACCCCCTGGGCGTGGCACTTAAATTGCTCTAGTGCCCCCTGGGCGTGGCACTAGCTTGCTTCAGCAGCCCCTGAGCGTGGCACTTGCTTGCTCTAGCGGCCCCTGGGTGCAGCGATCGATTGCTCTTGTGCCCCCTGGGAGTGGCACTCGCTTGCTCTAGGGCCCCCTGGGTGTGGAGCCCGTTTGCTCTGCCGACCCCTGGGCAGTGGAGCTCACTGCGCTGCCCATCAGG
>NC_050515.1:27278358-27286309 GCF_002922805.2 Oryzias melastigma | reverse complement strand
CGCTTGCTCTAGTGCCCCCTGGGCGTAGCACTAGCTTGCTTCAGCAGCTCCTGAGCGTGGCACTTGCTTGCTCTAGCGGCCCCTGGGCGGGGCACTCACTTGCTCTAGTGCCCCCTGGGCGTGGCACTAGCTTGCTTCAGCAGCCCCTGAGCGTGGCACTTGCTTGCTCTAGCGGCCCCTGGGTGCGGCGATCGATTGCTCTTGTGCCCCCTGGGCGGGGCACTCGCTTGCTCTAGGGCCCCCTGGGTGTGGAGCCCGTTTGCTCTGCCGACCCCTGGGAGTGGCACTCGCTTGGTCTGCCAGCCCCTGGGCAGTGGAGCTCACTGCGTTGCCCATCAGGCAGCTGGCTAGCATTGTGAGCCAGCCCACTGAGTGCCCATTTAAGTCAATGTGGACAAGCCTAATTGGGCCCCACACTTTTTTCCCACTTTTAAACCACATGGCCTTGCTAGTTGGGAATGTTCTAATAATATTCCCTCTGGATTAATCTGATGTGGAAAAACAGCAGTGTGCTGAACTCTATCATTGCACCCCTATTTTTAACCCTTTAACACCTGAGACATTGCCAGTGACGCTTGAAAACAAAATCTTTAACATGCTGTAACTTTTCAACTGTCAACACTATAATGTCAGCAGATTTTGAAGGAGAAAATCGGCTCGGCGAGGTTCAAGAGAACTAGGGTTCACGTGTCTGATCCGAACAATCAAGCCTGCCAACCAAGTCCACAGAACTGTTCGAGACTAAAAGCAGCCTGACCCTGCTCTCACCTCGGAGGTAGTCTTCAGTGGTTTGATTGACAGATGATGGTTGCTTGATGATGGCAGAGGACCGATAAATGACATGCTGCCGCCCTCCTTCCTCCTCTTCCTCCTCTTCCTCCTTTCCTGGCCTCTGCTGATCCAGTGGTTCGATGAAAAACTCGTCTTCTTCTGTTCGGATCATTCCTGCCTGTGGAAGAGACGGCGTCATCATCGAGGTGTTGTTCCTTCTGTCTCGTAATGAATCACAGTCTGCATTGTTATAAGAAACTGTGTTAATACAGTTTTTATAAAGAAAAGAATGGGGGCACCCTGTAAATGATAAAATGACCTAGGATATGTCCAAATTCCCACCCTAATCCATTACACTAAAAAAACTATTCAGGACTATATAATGGCCTGGATTTTAAAACCGATTCAGACACCATGCTGACTACTTTACTTTAGTTTTTCTAAACACTAAATGTTTTTCTATGACGTCACCAATTTCACAAAGTAAAAATCTAATCAATACGATGATGGGTGCCCAAATTGGGCACGACCGCCAAAGGTTATCTTTTGTCCTACCAAGTCGTGGCTGCAAAAGCCGCGGAGTGTTTAGTTAAAACCCATTTCCTATTGATTATGTTCTTTTTTAACGACAAGCAAAAAAATTAATAATAATAGTGTATTTGGCTCGTGGACCGTTAGATTTTGGCCCTTAATCGAAAAAGTTTGGGCACCCTGGTTTAGTTAAAATCTAATTTCCATTTATTCTCTATGGTGTTCTAAAACTTTACTGCTGTAATATACTTTTGGCCTCTGGGTGGTGGCCAAAAGTTAGCACTTTCTTTACCAGTGGCTATGGGTGAAAAAACCCCCCGTGAGTCAGCCCTGGACATTTTTTGTGTTAGAAATTCCCAGAAGCCTTTACGGTCACTGCCGATGCTTTTAGTGGCCTTTTTCAGCTAGCCAAGATGGAGCGACAACGGCAAACGGATAAAGTCTAAAGACCAGCTCCGCGACTCTCATTAGGATCCCAGTTTGTTGTTTTCATCAGAAGAAAGTTTGTTTTAGCTTGGTCTTGATTTTCAATTAAAAATGTCCAGTGAGGCCTTGCTGTTAAAGGATCCAGAGACAAATGTTATTTACTTTTTATTCTTACTAATGTGTGTTACCTTAATGAATACAGAATCAAAATAAATAAATTAAACCATTTTCTTTATTTTTTCCTTTTATTTCACGACATACAAAAAAATATTGTATTTGGCCTGCGGACCGGGATCCTGTTTAGATTTTGGCCCTTTGGGGGTAAAAGTTTGAGTACCCCTGAATATGAACATTTCATGACGTCTATTTGTGACTCCACTGTGTTCTGATGACAAAATGTGAATGGTTTGATTAAAAATTACATTTAAATATGTTTGTTATGCAAAAATTGTAGAATTGTAGACTTGGAAAGGACCAGAAAATGGCGAACACACTATATAGTGAGTAGGGAAGGACATTCTATTGTAGCACTTTTCTAACTTCTGGAAGGGCCAAAGAGCTTTAAAGTCACAATCACACACTGATGCTCTGCTGCTGAACCCTGGTGCTAATCTGTGACTACCAGGAGCAAAGAGGGGGTTCAGTGTCATATCCAAGGACTATTCAACACATGGGTGGTCAAATCGGGAACCGAACCTGCAATGTTTCAATCATAAGTCGACCGCTCTGCCTCTGCACCACAGCCGCCCCCCCCAAAAAGCAAGTAACATAGCATTGGTCAGCAATATTTGTGTCTGGGTGTGTTAAAAAATGCAAAAAGCCTTTTACATCATTAAAATGCTTTTTAACATCATTGAACTCAAAGCTCAGCTTAAAGGTGAGTCAGCATTTATTGTCACTACAAAGTCTGAGTCAGCAATAAAAAGAACAGGGCTGCTTTAATGAATGAGACGTTTTAAAGGTGAGCCAGCTTAAAAAAGGATGAGTACATAAATGCGACAAATTTAAAAAGTCTTAGTGAGGACTGTTAAATGTGAGAATGAGTCAACGTCTTTTTCTGAAGATTTCTGAAAAAACCCAGACTGGCGACGTGTCCATGATGTCCCCCACCTTCGCCTAACAGCGGCCAGGTCAGACTCTAACAGACTTTGACCCTGAAAGGGATACTGCGGGTTAAAAAGAAAAGTATGGATGGATTTTTGAAAGAAAAGATGGTTCTAGAACAGAGGGAAAGGTGGACTGCACAGTCATGGAACAGAAACCTCAGGCTGGCAGGAAGATCAAGCAGGAACTCTAAAGATGTCTTTCTGAAGCCTCTGTCTGATATGAAAGTGTTCCTCTGACTGTCCTCTCTTTTTCAAGGCCTTTCCTCTTTTATCCACATCTGGCTTCACTCAGCAGCTCCGCCCACGCTGCAGCCGACCGCCTCGTTCAGTGAGGACGGACGCTCAGATCTTCCTGTTGGAAGGACGGGTACGGCACTTTCCTCCATGTACTGGAACCGGTCATTCCTTACAGAGCATGTGTCCTCGAGTGGTTCAAACTGCTGCCACAACAGACTGTGCGGGTCCTGTCTGCTAACCAGCATCCAACCACAGAGTTGAAAAGACAGAGAGCGCCCTCTCTTTGTCTAATTTGTGTTTACGATACAGGGTCCAAGATGGCCGCTAAAACAGGAGCAATCAGCAACAAACACGTAAGAAAACATGATGTCTTTGAAATGATGTAGGTCTTCAGATAAATGCTAGATCTTCCCAAAATTCCCCCACTGTGGTCAAATCATATCAGCTCATTTATAAACACAATAAAAACAGAAAGAGACAAGCTGATCCTTGGCAAAAAGTAGTCTATGTACGTTCACTACAAGTAGTCTTTACTAAAAGTGAAGCAGGATACTTGAACTTTACTTTTCATTCACTAATTATATATTGTAAACTTAATATGTTCCAATTTAGTCAGAAGAAGTATTTAGTGGCAGTGCAGGGAACTTCCTATACTTAATGAAATAAACTTTAAGTGTTCTACTTTTTCCTAATCAACCATATTTCCACTGCAGTTCAAATGTGCTGGACGACCAGTGTGTCAATGAGAGTTTTTATTTAATCTTTATTTATTATGGCCCGCAGCAGCAGTCTACTGACCACAAGGACCATATTATTTCTTTTTACATTTTCAGATTGAATCCTGCAGAGAAAAGAAACATAATAAAACAAAGAAAATGTACAAATGTAGGAATGAAAATGTCCTGGTTTTCACATGGCGTGTCTCAGTGTGGCTCTATCAATGAAAAGAGGGGAAATACCAGAATTCGCTAGTTTACTACAGTAACATGTTTGTTAGTGTTGGGCAGATTGATCCAAAATATCAATATATCAATCTCAAGTTGGTATTGGATCGATATTGTCCCGCAAATGTTGAGATTTTCACTCTTGTTGAAACTTTCTGCAGGCGGCAGGAATTATTCACCCAATCTCCACTCTATTTAAATGCTGAAAGTTATTTTTCACCTGTTTTTATTTTTCTAGTGTAAGTCTAAGAAGTCACAAATTATTTATATTTCTACCAGATGTTTTTTTTAAATTAAAGGTTTAAAAAAAATTGTTTCATAGTTGCTTGTTTCCTTTGGTTTGTTGACTGATTTGAATTCACTTCTTCACTTTTTATTTAACTTTTAGCTGTTTCCCTTTTGAAAACTACTTTCCATTTAATTACAAATATTGTCCTAATTCTTTTTCTATATAATTAAAAAAAGAAAACTTGCCACAAACATTCATGGCAATTAAAAACAATTGAGATTTTGAGGTTCCTGTGAGATCTCCTGCATTTACGAAAAATATCGGTATTGGTATCGATATTGGTGATATTGACAGGTATCAGATCGGTATCAGATCGATACCAAAATGATCAATATCACCCAGTCCTAATGCTTGAATATGATAACAAAAACAATCAAAAAACAAAAAAAATGTAAATCTCCCTGCATAAAAAAATCAAAAAGTGCCAACAGTCACTAAAACTCTATAAAGTTAATACTAAAGTTTTTCCCGTCTGTAAAAAAAGAAGCTTCTTACTTGTAATAAAAAGATTTATGTGTCTGCAAAAACATTTTTTACCTGAAGAAAAAATGTCTGTGAAAAAATTTGTAACTTTAAAAAGAAATTTGTGAGTCTCTAAAAATTTTTATGTAGAAAAAAAATGGTTAAAAAGTTTTGTACCTGTAATGAGAAGTTTGTGCATGCACCACCTCAACTGACTCCTCTCGATGTGGAGGAGAAGCGGCCCTATTCCAAGCTCTGTCCGGGTCACCTCATTCTGTCTCTAAAGGAGCGCCCAGACACCCTCCAGAGGAAACTCATTTCAGCGGCTTGTAGTCGGGATCTCGTTCTTTCAGTCACGACCCAGAGCTCATGACCATAGGTGAGTCCTGGAACGAAGATCGACTAATAAATTGAGAGCTTTGCTTTCTTCACTTCAACAGCTCGGAAAGTGACAACATGACGGCAGAGGGCGCTCCAATCCACCTGTCAATCTCACGCTCCAATCTTCCATCACTCATGAACAAGACTCCAAGATATTTAAACTCCTCCACCTGAGGCAGGAGCACTCCACCCACCGAGAGAGGACAAACTACCTTTCTCCAGTCCAGAACCATGGCCTCAGACTTAGTGGTGCTGACCCTCATCTCAGCTCCAATACATGCTGGAGGTCCTGGCTCAATGAAGCCAACAGAACAACATCATCTCCAAAGAGCAAAGAGGAAACCAACCCAGAACCTTTTCAGGCCCTAGAATTTCTGTCCATAAAGACTATGAACAGAACTGGTGATAAAGGGCAGACCTGCCAGAGTCCAACATGCACCGGGAACAGGTCGGACTTCCTACTGGCTCACAAACCAAAATCCTGCTCCGGTCGTACAGAGGCCGGACAGCTCTAAGTCAAATTCTCTTCTTCAAGACCAAGACTCACAATACTTTTCATGAAGAGAAGCAGTCCCCGACCCACTCCTAACTCCTTCATGTAGAATGAAGAAACTTGTTTTTGTTCTCCCAGCATGGATATCATCCATCTGATTGGCAAGTCCAAGCAGAGCACTGATTGGATGTCAGTGAAAGGCTGCTGATTGGTTGATTTGTTGAGAAGCAAAAGAATAGAATTTATAACTGAGGCTCTGTCACGGTAGGTCAACACGCATGCACGAATGTGCATGTGAGGTTTCACACGAGGACAAATTTAACTATCGTTATAAAACACTTATAAAGACACACAAACTTTTTATTACAAAGTAAAACTCTTTTACGGACAGACAATTTATTTTCCACAGTTACAAAATCTTTTTACAGACAGAGCTCTTTTCCACGTATGGAACATTTTCACAGATGAACAAAACTTTAGCAACAAATCTAACTTAATTTAACTCAATAACTAAAAAATTGTATTTTTTTTAATTTATGGTTAAAAAAACATCCCCAGTGATAAAGCACTGAGAATTAAGGACAGTCGACTTCAATATTTAAGGGAGAAGTTATTTCAAAACTGAATGTACAAAATAATGAACAAGAGCTAAGGAATGAATCTTTAAAATATGTTGGGAGTTCAGCAGAAGCAGCTGTGGAGCGTTTTGATGTTTTGAATAGCAGCAGGTCAGCTTGTTTTCTGAACTGAACTGTCCTCTGTTCAAACTTCCTGCAGAAACTTTCAGAACAGACTGACTCAGGCTTGCATTATACACAATTTACTATCCTGTCAGTTATTTTGGAGCGTCTCTAACTAGCAAATTCACAAACAGCAGCAGTCTTGTAAAAAAACATCTGCCAAAGAGCTCTTAAAGTGTGAAAAAAATATTGTCGCCAAGGACATTGAAGTGAAGTCTCACAGTTTTATATTCACAGAAAAACAAAAAATGTAGCAAGGAAAAAAATTCACTCCTAATGAATGCACAATATTGTGTCATTCTTCACAGGTAGAGTTCAGGAGAGTGGAACATCTTTACGTAGATACAATCTTTGTTTTGGTCGGGAGTCTGGCTTTGATGTTTTAAATTACAGAAAGATGGAACATGCCGACCTCGGAGAAATCTATGGAAAATCTCCTCCATACAAAGAGGCAACATTAACATAATGAAGTCGACCTTTGCATAGATTCTGTAGATGAGTAACAGTCGGACTTTGCATGTTCTCGTCGTGCACGTGTGGCTTTTCTAGAACCTCTCTCTCTTACAGTCCAAAAATATACTTCATTGGTTGAGTGATGACTCTTCTAAACTGCTCCTTAAGTGTGAATGTGTTTGATTGTGTCTCCTTGCAATAATCTAGTGACCTGTTCCGGATCTAGGATAGGCTCCAGCAACCACATGACCCTGAAAGGGATTCTAAAGATTTATGGATGAGTAAAAGTACCGTCTGACTTTTCTGCAGCTCAGTCACACTGGATCTGCACTTCCCATGATGCTTGTGAGTTTTGAGATTAAAACTTCAAAAGTTTACAATATTTGGTACCTCTTCTCAACATCAGCCACCACCAGTGTGTGAATGTGTGCGTGAATGGGTGAATGGGTCTGTGACGGTGAAGCGCTTTGGGCCCTCGAAGGAGGGTAGAAAGCGCTATACAAGTATACGCCATTTACCATTTACCATTTAAATTGAGTGGTTGGAGGTGAAACCGAACAGGATGGTGTTAGTTTCTTTGGAGATTGGGCAAAAAGTGAAACAATACAGACCTCAAGTTAAAAACGATGCAGTTTAAGACCCATCATTTAAAATTTGATCACTTTCAAGGACTTTAAAGGCATGTGTACATTTAGAAATGTTAAAAGACCCTAAAGGAACTCTGTCAATTCCACTTTTTTCTCCGTTTTAACAAAGAGCTCCACAACTTCATCCTGAAACAAGGTGTCTGTTACAACCAAATTCCAATGATATTGAAAGTCTTCTGAACTGATAATTGAGAGTTTGACATTTAAGTTTTGGCTTTGCCAGGCATTCTCTGCAGACTCTTTTGGGCCTGTAAGGTCTGATCTACCTTACTACTAGGGCTGAGTTGATAAAATCAATTGATATCAATCAATCTAAGCTTTAATTGATCAATAATCAATCTTTAAAAATAGAAATTGATTTAGCACAAAATTGCTAGCTTGATACTAACGTATAATGGGATTTTCCGTAGGACGGCTACTGCTAACGTTCGATCGACCTGAACATACATTGCTTTTTTTTTTTTTTTTTTT
>NC_050515.1:27260841-27278150 GCF_002922805.2 Oryzias melastigma | reverse complement strand
AGAAACAACATCATAAAACATCCAGGTCTAAATAGGAAACTAGAATGGGAGGGGCCTGGCTACACACACACTCTATAGTTACACACACACCTGTTTGTTGAGAAATTCTCCACATTTAAACTAGTCAGAACATTATATAACTGCAGCTCACACACTTAGTCATACAAACCCATTTAGATAAAGCCTTTCATTCTGTCACACAAACTATTAGTGCTAAGGTGAGCTGACACCTGTGCTCAGGTGAGTGTTTATGGCTTGCTAATGAGGCTAAAGATTGAATGTACTCAGGGGGAGAGCACTGGGCAATCCCCCCACCGGGGCAGCAGCAGCAGCAGCCAGGACCCCCGCATCACCCGTCACGGGGCCGCGGAAAGAACCCGTCCGCCAGGCAATTCCGCCAAATATCCAGACCAGGGCACGCGGGACTGCAGAAGAGGCCCCCACACCCGAGAGCAGGTAGGCACAGGAACACAGAGAGCGCAGCCCCCAACCCCAGAAAAGCAGCCCACCACCGGCCAGCAATGCCGAGCATCCCCCCCCCTCCTCACCCCAGGTACGGGTCAGGGAGCCCCCCAAGGGAAACCCACCCCATGTTCCAGACAACCGCCCTCCCCCACCGCGGGAGGTCCAGGGTGGAGCAGGGAAGGGGCCGCCCACCCCAGCCAAGGAGACGGGCACCCAAGAGAAACGGAGGCCCCGGAGTGATGTAACAAGGCCCAACCAGGCACACCCACTGATGGAGTTAAGGAGAGGACTAGTTCTCGAAAGTAAGGACCGGACTCCGCACCACCGAGACCTGGACACCCCCAGGCTCCGATGTAGATTGATCCCCTGCTAGATCTTAAATCTCGGGGATCCCACTCCCGGCGTGGGGAGGAGACCGCCGGCCCAGGAGACCGGCACCCAAGACACTAGACCACCAGGCCAAGGTCTCCCCCTGGCGGGGGGGACCTCGGCCTGGGGACAGAAGGCCGAAGGTCCCACCTTCCTTGTGTGATGCGTGCGTGTTTGCTTGTTAGAGTGTATGTTTGTGGTGTTAGAGGTGTGTGTACTAAAGGGTGCAGTTAAAATTGGTGAGAAGGCCTTAACAGGACATCTCCTGATTGCTCACAGAGATGCCCCGTCACCCTCCCACCAGCGGCCCTACATGTCTATGGTGCGGTTAAAATTGACGGGAGGGGCGCTGAAAGGACGTCGACTGTTTGCTGGCAGTGATTTGTCCAAGCAAACATACATTGCTGACTATATTAACATCTTTATAAACTCACAGGCGCAAATTTTTCAAAAATGTTTAAATAACTATCTATTTAAAAGTAACCATTTGTGGCATCGTTTTTGCTTATACTTTCTTCCTCTTCTGGAATAAGGTGTAACACATGCAGCACAATTGCCACCTAGTGGCCAACCTGAAAATCTCTCCAGGAGAAGCAGAGCAATGTTTACAGTATTAACGCATTTCTAAACAAATTACGAATTACATTGATTGTGTTAGCAATTAAACGTTAGCATCAAGCTAGATTCTGAATCTGCTGGAATTACATTGATTATGTTCACATTTAAAGACTTAGAAAATCAAAGAACATAAACACTGAAGCTCTGGTGTTCAAGGGTTAAGCTAACGCTTTACACATGTAGAGTCTCAGGACTCCAGTCAGGCAAAATATAACTACTATGGTAACATAACCCACACATGTGGACGCCAGCTCTGCAGAGGTTAAGTGAGACGAGACTCAGGGATAAATCAGATGTCAGATTTTATTGACTGCATTCACAGCAATTTGAGACCTTGTTTGTAACACGCTACCAGTTAGCCACATTAGAAGTAGAGCTAGGTAATATAATGCCCAGAAACGATTCGATTCACAAGAGCCTGGATTGATTCAATTCAGATTTATTTTTTATTCTTTCAATCCTCAATTCATTTCAATTTTGAGTTTACACATTTATACACATTTGTTTAAAATACATTAATAATCTACTAGGTTTTGAATCTATTTATATTAATCTGATCCAGTTCACATACTGTAAATGTATCAGTGAAATAATGAGATTGTTAATATCATCCAGTGTTACATGGATTCTCTAAAGGAGAAGTTCTAACTAAAATGTTCAGATCATTAACATTGGAAACATTGTTGGTTAAGTTAAAAATAATTCATCAAAAGAGTTTGTAAAATTCATGCCTGTGAGTTTATTAAGGTGATCTTTTAGTCAGCAATGTATGTTTAGGTTAACTGAGGGTTAGCATTAGCCATTCTATACGAAATTCCATTAAACCTTAGCATCAAGCTTTATGAGCTAAACCAATTTAGATTTTATGAATTGATTAGTGATTTATTAAATCGATTCATGGGTTTTATAAACCCAGCTCTAGTTAGAAGCATTAGCCAAGTTACGGTATGCACAGTATGCCTGTAACACCCAACCTTGATTTCAACACGTAAAAGCACAGCCTGATACTGCTAAAACAGACGTTACTGTGACTACGCCAACTCCCAACCTTGTTAATAACACATAAAGACTTTGTCCAAATTCCGCCCTCAACCACTAAAAAATTATGTAGTGCGGGACTATATAGTGCGCTTGATTTTAAAAGTAATTTGGACACAATGTTGGACACTTCTTTTCTTTCGTTTTTCTAAACACCAGATATGACGTCAACAATTTCACAAAGTGAAAATCGAATAAAAACGAACATTTCCCGGCTTTTCTTTATGACTCCACTGTGTTCTGATGGTGAGAATGTGGTTGGTTTATTCAAAAATTACATTTAAACACGTTTTTTTTCCAAAATTGTTTAACCGCAATGCATTGTGGTCTATATTTGCTAATCAATTGACCATCGATGTACGCTAGTTTTTTGCAAGAACTTCTGGGAAATTTCGATTTCACTCGATTTGAAATTAGTAGATTTGAACAGCACTAGAAAAGGGCGAACGCATTATATAGTGCATTATATAGTGATTAGGGGGGGAATTCGGACACAACCGAAGACACATTTTGACTGCGTACCTCTCAAAATTGCTTCAACTTAAGGTGCTCCATAATTGAAGGCACACTAATTTCTTGAAAAACATGAAAGCTTTTAAGTGTGCCTTAAGATGATGGAGCACAGCAGAATAGAAACTGCAAAAATCCAGTGGACTTTTAGAGACCTGAACTTCACAAGCAGGAGTTCCTCCTGAAACCACCAGAGACTGGGAACCCCAGACAGGACACTTGGAGACAGTTGATTGTTGATCATAAACCAACTGATCCTTGATATCTGCTATTGGATGGAGGGGTGCTTCAGTGCTGTCTTTGTACTGTTGCTCAGCTCAAGACTTTTCAGAACTGAATAAGAGACGAGCTGTTTCTTCATATTCTCATCCACAGTTTGCAGTGACTCCCACAACCACACACACAATCTTAGGATCAGATGGGATCCACAATATCAGAGATTATTGATGGTTCGGGATTGAAAAACACACCTTAGTAAAAATGCAGGAAGATGGTGTTAGGTTTGTTCTAGAAGACTGAAGATAAGCTGATGTTCAGAGTAGGAGGAGCTTTACAGTCGGTGAAAAAAAGCACACCTACCAGACCATCACAGTTGCTGATAGCCACAGACGAATCCTCCAAGCCCAACACTGTTCCTGTGTAGAAGCAGTCAGACGCTCTGATAGGCTCAGACTGAACATTCCCTGACTCCTCCCATTCCAGGGTGGCAGTGGGGGTGAAAAGGCGAGTGTTGGGGTGGAGCTTCAGGTGGAGTTCCTGGCCAAACACAGTCACGTTGTAGAATATCTCCTGACTCCACCCCCGAGTTGGTGGAGTCTGCTCTAATAATGGTGGTATGTCCTTCCAATTGCTCTTCGGGATTGTCTTGGGTATGGATGTTTTACTTGAGAGGGAGACATGTCTCTTACTGCGGTGCAGATGGTGGGCGGAGACTGCCCTTGACAGGAAATTGCCCTCTGAGGTGGTTCTGATTGGATGAATGATGTCGAACTCTGATAGAACCTGATGGAGAGAACCTGACAGATGGAGAGAGAACAGCATCATCAGCATATCAGATGAGGAGGCCTTCAGGTGTTCTCAGGGGTGTAAACTCAATCACACAGGGGGCCAAATTCCAAAACACACTTTAGGTCGCGGGCTGAACAGCATAAACATTTATTGAACACTCTAAAACTAAATTTTTTAAAACTTTAAAACCGTAATTTTTTAACATAATTCTGAACTAGATATATAGCATTACCTGTGTTAATGCTAGTGTGAATGCTGTAAGCTGAGCGTGGCCGCTGAAGATGCTAGTGCTGATAGCTGAAGATGCTAAAATTGATAGCAAAAAACACTGAAGCTAATTTCTGCACTGTGGTGTAGTGGTTAGCACCTGTGCCTCAAGTCCCGGTTGGAGTTTGCATGTTCTCTCAGTGCATGAGCGGGGTTTCTCTGAACACTTCAGGCTCTTCCCACGATCCAAACACTTTCTTCATTTGTCCATGTGAATGTGTGCTGTTGTGTGGCCCTGCAACAGACTGGTGCACCCCGCCTTTACCCAACAGAAGATGGGATAGGCTCCACCAACCCGTGACCCTGAAAGATCTTAAACTGAGGCGGAGCAGGGAGCTTGTGGCTCCGCCCCGTTTATATTCTACATCAGGACTAAGCTCTTCCTCAAATGGCATTTTTTTGTCTGCTCCTGATTCACAATGGAAAAAAAAATACTCAGAACTTAATAATACTTTAAACTTACTTTTCTTAATAAAGGAATGAATGAATTATATATTACAAACTTAAGGTTCAAATGACAAGATCGTAAAAACAAACAGGAAGAACCAACATTCACAACATAAAAGCCAAATAAAAACACATATTACAAACCTAAAGCCTGAACCAGAAAAGGCATACCTCAAAACTGACTGGGACTGATAACTGTGAGATGTCAATACTCAGGAGATGTCTCCCGCCGGTGACCAGAGGAGGAGCCAGAACTCCTGACACCACAGGTGTAAGGTGCACCTCTACTGTCCCGGCCACATGATTTACTGAGCTTCTCAACAGCTTCAGACACTTAGTAAGAGTGTCTCTCAAAGTTTGCATTTCCCTGTCTCTTTCCAGCTTCACTTTTTACACAGTTGAATATTGTGAGACGATGCTGTCTCCAGAGATTCCTTTCAACAGTACCCATCATATTTGTCTTGCAGTGTGATAGCAGCCCTCACCTTCTTCCTAAGATCAGTAGCATTTTTGTTGAATAGTTTCTTAGAATTTGCCCTCATGGTTGGCTCGCTCTTACAAATAAAACAAAGTACATACTTACAGTATACTGAGCATTTGTTAGGCTCAAATACCGGCTCTTGTCTGAGTTTTCCCGCTTCAACCCATATATGGTCTCTATCAGAAAAACTCCTAATACACAATTTCCATTTACGTTTTTGGTGGCTGCGTAGTTTTTACTCTCCTTGACTGCATAAGACACAGTAGGCTATAGAAATTTAAATTTCTGCGGTTGATGGGAATCAAAGCATTCTCGTTGCAGTGGTTCAGGCCTAACCCACAGACTGAAACTTCTATGTCAGCTAAAGAGTTCAAGTGTTTCCTTCTGAGTATTACATGTGGAGGTCCCTCAGGGCTCAGGTTTAGCACATTTTGCTTTTCTTTTATGTGCTCCAACTTGGCTTGATTGTAAGAAAATGCAAACGTTTCCATTGGTATGCAAACAAATTTCCAATTGTTGTCCATCCTTCGGCATTTTCTGTCAGGGTTTGCCACAGAAAATCTGCT
This sequence comes from Oryzias melastigma, assembly GCF_002922805.2. NCBI lineage: Eukaryota > Metazoa > Chordata > Actinopteri > Beloniformes > Adrianichthyidae > Oryzias > Oryzias melastigma. Next base: position 27,272,381 of record NC_050515.1, on the reverse strand, counting down.
TTCACTGATCCACACATTTGGTTTGTCAGAGAGTTTTACAGTGGAAATCCTTCCTGACACAACCCTGTACTTTATCTGGGCTGGATTCAGCTCATCTGGAATCAAACCACCTGACAGTCCCTCACACAGCCGAGTGATTGATAGATGTACCAAAGACAAAAACAAAGCTGAACATGAACATGTTAAAATATGAACACTGAAACAAAAGTGATGGATTTTGGTGTCACCTCTGGTCTGACTCCTTAAATCACATGTGTCACAGTCAAGGCCCTGGGGCCAGATCCGGCCCTCCACATCATTTTATTGTATTGTTATTGATGGCCTGATGTTACTTTGTGCTGGTAACATATTGAAGCACAACTATAATTATGGAGGCTGAGGGATCAGTTCTAATGATCTCTGTCTTTCTGTTTAGAACTCGGCATGTTACATCACAATGATGTCATCGTCCTCTCCCTCCCTCTGACTCACGGTGCAGAAAGAAACAAACACAACAAGATAAAACAAGAGTAAAACAATCAGACAGCAAAACACAGAGCAAAAAAAATGAAATTATTTGATTTGTTTCTGCTAAAAAGCACACATTTTATTTTTGTTTACAGGCTTTGTAAATATATTGTTCATATTTGGATCATTTAAACAGGACATATTTTATGGGGATCAAAATCTTTGGAGATGTTTATTAGTGTCATTTTTCATATAACATGACATGAAAATGAATACATTTGAGTATTTTTATAGCTTATTTCTAACTTGTATAAATATTTAAAGTTCTTTAGGGTTTAAGTTGATTTATTCTTGCCTGTTTTAAAGTTAGTTTTAGAGTGTTCAATAAATGTTTATCCTGTTCAGCCCGTGACCTCAGGTGTGTTTTGGATTTTGGCCCCTTGTGTGATTGAGTTTGACACTCCTGCATTAAACTGACTCCCTCTTTTACTGTGGGAGTTTTGCTCAAACCTTCATAAAAAAAGATAATTTCAGTATTATTGAATGAAAACAAAGATCTGATCAAGATTGAAGATTTATTTGTGTTTTGCAAGCTAAAGATGTTTTGAACAGCACACACGGCACAGAGGAAATTGATTGACAAGGTCAACAGCTAGTCAGGACAAAACCGAAAAAACATCCATCCATCCATCCATCTTCTTGACCGCTTCTTCCCTTTCGGGGTCGCGGGGGTGCCGGAGCCTAACCTGGCTACTGAAGGGCGAAGGCGGGGTACACCCTGGACAGGTCGCCAGTCTGTCTCAGGGCCTCAATCACACACATCCACTCACACATTCACACCTAGGGGCAATTTAGAGTCACCAATGAACCTATGAAGCATGTTTTTGGACGGTGGGAGGAAGCCGGAGTCCCCGGTGAAAACCCACGCATGCACGGGGAGAACATGCAAACTCCACACAGAAAGGTCCCAGCCGGGATTCGAACCGGGGCCTTCTCGCTGTGAGGCGAGAGCGCTAACCACTGCGCCACCGTGCAGCCCACCGAAAAAAAACATGCAAAATATAATTAAAAAATCCCGTCAAACAGCGAGACTGCAAAAGGTGAACCGGAATATAGCGAGAGAACACTTCAAAACAAGGATGACTAACTTAGGGAGCAAAGTGGATTCACATCAGAACTTTAAACCAAAAACTCAGTCAAGAAGTCTGTTTTCAGTTGAGGAGAAGCTCTTTCTTCCATCGTAGCTTCTGAGCATCAGGCCGGATCACTGCAGAGCTTCATCTGAAGCTTCACTACAGCCGGTATAAAATGCTGATGAACGTCTTTTCATTGGCACTTGACGTGTAGGCCAGTTTGCTTCCTTTGATTTTAGAATGAGTCTTTTACTTGCTTTCAAATCCAAACCTCAGTGAGCTCAGCGGATGACAAAAAACAGAGGTCAGACCAGGTCACGCTTTTCCTGCTGCTGTTCTGAAACATTATAAGACTTCTCTGTAAAAACAAATGGTTTTTGTTTTTTATTAGCTTTAAATTAGTTTATATGTTTTAAGTTATTCATTTTAATCTTTACTTATTCTACAGGCATTTTAGCTAGAATAAATAATTTATTTTAACCCTGTTATATGTTATCAAGTTTTATTAATCTTTTTTACTTTCATTGAGCTGGTTTTAATGGGGTTAACAATATGAAAAAAAAATGTATTACCCATCCCTTTTCTTAAACCAATTTAACCTTTTTGGGGTTGCTGGAGCCTAACCTACACACCCACACACACTCACAGTCACACTGAGGGATAATTTGAAGTCATCAATCAACCTATACAGTATGTTTTTGGACTGTGGGAGGAAGCCAGAGAGCCTGCAAAAAACCCAAGCATGCACAGGGCAAACCTGCAAACTCCACAGAGAGAGAACCCGCTGGGATTGGAACCAGGGCCTTCTCGCTGTGAGACAAAAGCGGTAACCACTGCCTCACCATACAGTCCCTAATATCACTTCCTAAGTTCTAATTAAGTTAAATTGGACAGAAGCTCCTCCCATGTCTCAGGAGCCCCTGCCATTTAAACAGAAGCTCCTCCCTCCTCTTAGAAGCTGCTCACAAAAACAAAACAGAATTCTGCATTCTGATTTTGAACAATCAAACACTGAAATCAGTCATCAGGCTGGTGGGTTTTGTAGGTTGCAGCTCAAACATCAGGATACCTGCAGAGATCAGAGCTCAGGTCTCACCTGTGCTGTCTGTGATGTAGACGGAGTGGAGAGAGCCGGTCTGCAGCAGAAGCAGCACCATCAGAAATCCACCGTGCGACTCCTCCATGCTGACAGGCGGAACGGACTGGCTGCAGGCAGGCTGGCTGCAGCTGAGCCCCTTCCCTGGGATGACTCCTCCCCTGCATGAGGCAGCAGAGCTGCTGGCAGACGCTCCACCACAGCAGGCTTCTCGTCTAAGAAAAAAGGCTTATTCTTTGCAGCAATAGCTCCCCCTGCTGGCTGATAATATTAATATCAAAAGAGTAAAAGAACTGAAATTTGCAGTATTACACAAAGTAAAATAGTTCTTAGATAATAAATCCCTATATCTATTATACAATTCCTTGATTATGCCATACCTGAATTATTGTATAGAAATTTAGGGTACAACTTATAAAACATTGACTCATTCAATTTACATGTTACAAAAAAAAAGCAACAAGAATTATGAAAAGAAGTAATTATAAGGACCCGTCTGATCCATCCATCCATCCATCTCCTTGACCGCTTCTTCCCTTTCGGGGTCGCGGGGGTGCCGGGGCCTAACCCGGCTACTGAAGGGTGAAGGCGGGGTTCACCCTGGACAGGTCTCCAGTCTGTCTCAGGGCCTCAATTACACACACATTCACACTCACATCCACACCTAGGGACAATTTAGAGTCACCAATGAACCTATGAAGCATGTTTTTGGACGGTGGGAGGAAGCCGGAGTCCCCGGTGAAAACCCACGCATGCACGGGGAGAACATGCAAACTCCACACAGAAGGGTCCCAGCCGGGATTCGAACCGGGGCCTTCTCGCTGTGAGGCAAGAGCGCTAACCACTGCTCCACCGTGCAGCCCCCGTCTGATCCAGTATTTATAAAATCAAAATGATTAAAATGTTATGATCTTGTTAACTTTAATATTTTAAAATGTATGTTTCGTGTAAATATATAAATGTCTTCCTCCTGATTTAATGATAGAATACATGAAAAGAGAAAAAAAAAAAAAACTAAGCAAAATTTATCTAAAAGGGCATGAAATATTTATTAAGCCAAAACATAGAATACTTCTGAAGGAGTGATGTGAATCAGTATATGGAGTCAATAAATGGGGTAAATTGAGTACAGAAATTAAAAACGCCACACAATATTTAAAAACTACGTTAAAAATAGTATAATCAATGACTATAAATATATCTAATATTATTAAAAACTACTCATTCCAGAGTCCCCAAATGAAAATGGCAAAAGGGATTCTTATCTATAAGAGTGGAGACAAACACCTGTTTGCAAACTATAGACCTATTTCTCTCCTTCCACAATTTTAAAAAATTCTAGAAAAGATATTAAATGACAAATTAGTTAAATTCATTGACAAATATAACATAATAAATGAAAGCCAATATGGTTTCAGAGAAAACAGATCAACCTCAATGGCTATCATTAATGCTTTAGAGGAAATCACAAACTCTCTGGATAAAAAGAAATCTGCAGCTGGAATCTTCATTGACTTAAAAAAAGCATTTGACCCTCAATCATGACATCCTACGGGAGAAACTGGAAGTGTACGGGATCAGAGGAGTAGTGCTAAGTTGGGTCAAAAGCTATTTAACAAGAAGAAAACAATTTGTCCAGATGAATGAATTCACATCAGAGGCCAAAGTTGTGGTGTCCCACAAGGATCAATTCTGGGCCCGCTGCTGTTCAATATTTACATCAATGATATATTCAATGGTTTAAAACTTTTAAAACTCCTTTTATTTGCTGAAGACACAAATATTTTCTATTCTACAGACAGGCAAAGGGAACTTATCAGTGTGTTGAACACAGAGTTAATCAAAATAAAATCATGGATGGATTACAACAAACTATCTTTGAATTTAGACTAATCTAAAGTGATGTTTTTGGTGATTACAAAGCCAACACAGAGCTCTCAATTAAAGTTAATAATGACTTCTTTGAAAGTGTAACAGAAATTAAATTCTTAGGGATTGTTATTGATAACAAACTGAGTTGGAAGAAACACATCAGACACATAAAAACTAAAGTTTCAAAAACTATTTCAATTATAAATAAATCTAAATATATATTAGAATACAACTGTAGATATTTATTGTACTGCTCCTTAATATCACCATATTTCACCGACTGTATAGAAGTTTATTATACACAAAGCTGGTTATCTTGATCACACTAACGATTTATTTTATCAATCCAGAATTTTAAAACTGTACGACCTTGTTGATCTTTACACTGCACAGTTACTATACAGAGCAAGTGGGAAAACATTCCCATAAATATCCAGAAACAGTTCTTAGAAAATGAAGGAGGAACAAACTGAGAGGATGCAGGAACTTCAAGGTCAGATTGATAAGAACCACAAAGAAAAGTTTCTGTGTTTCTGTGTGGAACTAAACTCTGGAACAAGTTAAGTAATGATCTCAAACAATGTTCAAGCATTTATACATTCAAGAAAATGGATGAAGAAACTCTTATAATCACAATATGAAGATAAGACGAGTTAAAGATCAACTGGTGGTTGAAGAATTCCAAATGTCTGAACTTGAATGTGATGAAATAATAAAGCTTTTTCAAATGCAATCAATGAGTTTTATGTTATGTAATATGCAGTAATGATTACTGAAAAGTTTACAATCACTGGTATTAATTTTCTTTACTTGATCCAAAATATGTAACAATGATTACAGAATTATTGTAATTATGTGTTCTAAAGATAATCAATTATTAGATATTGTGTGAATCATTAATGTTTACTGAAAATGTATAAGAATTCTTTCAGAGAATTATTAATAAGAACTCTATTGTTACTTTAAAACTTGATTTCAATGTGTAATGATTCGTTTCCTGCATCAATATAACATTGTTCTTTGATGATAATAAGTATTATATATCTGTTACATGATTTATGATTGATGTTACTGTTTACTGAAATAATGTTTGATGAAATTAAAATCATTAATCAACAAGTAAGTCACTTTACTATTGGGAATTACAAAAAAAAAACAACAACAACAACTGGATTACATAATTGTGCTAATGAAGTACTTAAGTAGGGGTGGGATTATATGAGTTCACTTCTTCCCGCTCCTTTTCAAGCAATCAATCAAACTCAACTGACTTTAGTTAATTATCACAAAAAATGAATGAACCAAATGTGACATAAGTGTTTTATTTTTGTTTTCTATTTTATAATCAATGCATTTAATTGTTTCTGTAATGAGTTTGAAATAATTGTGTTTTGTCCTGTATTTTTTCAACCTATGCTTGAAATAAACCAATCAATCAATCAATCAGTTACGGAATTCATTTCACACTGGTTCATGTTTGTAATAATACATTTCATTCTTTCTTTTCTAATCTTCTGCTTTCTAATTTTTTTAACTTGTCCTGTCCAACAGCTGAGCCAACAGATGCGGGCTGAGAGCTTCTTGTGTTGGCAGATTCTGCTGTCACAACAGGAGTTTATTGAGTATAAACCCCTTTTGTATTTCATGCTAAACTTTATTTATACTGATTATGTTTTATTTGTTGCTGGACCGGACGGAAAGGGAGAGGGAGTGGGGGGGTTAGAGAAAAAGAGAAAGAAGAAGATGGCAACAGAGGGAAGCAACATCATAAAACAACCAGGTCTAAATAGTAAACTAGAATGGGCGGGGGCTGTCTACACACACACTCTATAGTTACACACACACTTGTTGGTCAAAGTAGTTGCCACATTTAAACTAAACATAATGTACTCAATTCAACTGTAACAGCAGCTCACACGCTCCATCATACAAACCCATTCAGATAAAGACTTTCATTCTGTCACACAAACGGTTAGTGCTAAGGTGAGCTGACACCTGTGCTCAGGTGAGTGTTTATGTTTCACTGAGGTGGATGGTGATGGAATGTACTCAGGGGGAAAGCGCCCGCCCATCCCCACGCAAAGACCTCCCACCGGGACAGCAGCTGCAGCCCGGAATCCCCAACACCCGCCACGTAGCCGCGGATCCCACAGCTCCATGGCACCCAGACCAAGCCGCAGAGGCCCCCCACACCCAAGAGCAGGAAGGCATAGGAACACAGAGAGTGCAGGCCCCAGCCCAGCCAGAAGAGCAAGGAGTCACCAGGCCAGGGGCGTCCAACCATCTTCTTCTGCTCGTCTGAGACTGGGTCATGAAAGCAGCAGTCTAAGCAAGGATGTCCAGTGTTTGGGTTGTTGAGGAACTCACCTTCGACTGCCATCCACATTGCATTGGCCCCTTCTGAGCTGTCCTGCAGGTGAAGAGCCCACTGGAGGGTGGTCCCACCTCGCTTCTTCAGGCTTGACCCGACTGGGGCCCAAGGGAGGAGCCCTGGTCAACAGGCTCTCACCCGGGTGACATCAACCTGGGCGATGTTAATAAATCTTTGATTGTGAAGAAAGCTTTGACCAGGGTGGGATTATATAAGTTCGCTTCCTTCCACTCCTTTTCAAGCAAACTACTTGTGATTGATTAAGCGATGTTATTTCATGTATTGTGACCTGATTGCTTGAAATAAACCATTTCATTCATTCATTCATTCATTCATTCTTTGTAGCTTTAATAAAAAAGATTTCTGAACCGCTCTTAGTCTGGCTCGTCACTCAGGACCTGTCTGCCTAGCAGGGGCAAAAGCCCAAGACAGCTTAGCTCCTGAGATCATTCGAGCACTCAAACCCGTCCACCACGTTAAGGTGGCGGTTCACGGAGGGTGTGTGTGTGTGTGTGTGTGGGGGTGTGTGTGTGTGGGGGTGGGTGTATGTGTGTGTGGGTGGGTGCTTGTATTAGTGTGTGTGGGTGTGGGTGTGTGTGGGGGTGTGTGTGGGTGTGTGTGGTGGGGTGTTTGTATTAATGCGTGGGTGTGTGTGAATGGTGTGTGCATGTGTAATGCAACCACAAGGGGACACAATCCAGTGTCCTCTTGTGCCAGTCCCAAGTCTGGGTAAATGCAGAGGGGCATGTGAGAGGAGCAGTTAGCAAAGGCAGGGACAAAATAAGAAGATTGTTCTTCCGTCTGCTCCCTTTCATTCATGGAGTTGTACGACTGTGTTGTATTCTGTATTTGATTTTGTGTTTTGATGTTCCCGATGCGCTGCACGGTGGCGCAAGTGGTTAGCGCTCTTGCCTCACAGCGAGAAGGCCCCGGTTCGAATCCCGGCTGGGACCTTTCTGTGTGGAGTTTTCATGTTCTCCCCGTGCATGCGTGGGTTTTCACCGGGGACTCCGGCTTCCTCCCACCGTCCAAAAACATGCTTCGTAGGTTAATTGGCAACTCTGAATTGCCCCTAGGTGTGGATGTGAGAGTGAATGTGTGTGTGATTGGGGCCCTGCGACGGACTGGCGACCTGTCCAGGGTGTACCCCGCCTTCGCCCTTCAGTAGCCGGGATAGGCTCCGGCACCCCCGCGACCCCGAAAGGGACAAAGCGGTCAAGAAGATGGATGGATGGATGTTCCCGATGCTTCATGAAAGGAAACAAATAAAGAAAGATTACATATCAGCACCCTCTTTCACAGTATGAGCCAGCAGGATTCCATTACATGCCCGGATTGGCGTAGCCGGATCCCTGCTCTGGACAGGACTACCTGGTGGGCGGGACCCTACCCCCCCCAGGTCCCCCAGTCCTACTGACACACCTCCCCTTGAAGAAAAAGAGGCTAAGGACTGACCATCACCCATGCTGAACTTACAAAGGTGGTCACAGAGCTCAAGGCACTGGGACTGCTTGCTTGAAAAGGAGTGGGAAAAAGCAAATCTATGCAATCCCAGCCCTACTTAGTCATTTCATTTTACAGTTTAGTAACAGGGCCGTATCTAGTCACTCATTGGCTTAAGCATAACAAAACGATATGACTTAGGATAAGAAGATATTAGGAATGTGGGTGTCGTTAACAAAAACCTCTGTTGTCAAGGAAATTCTGAAATGTTACTTTTGCTGAAAATACTTCTAAAAATGACATAGATCTGTTTGTCAGCCCCAGGTCACCAAAAAATAAAATGGTTACTATAGAGATAAAACCAACAGAAAAGCAGCCATTTGGAAATAAAGTGTTTTTATTTTTTTTTATGAATTTGTCACATGGAGCTTTGAACAGGTGGCAGAGGGACGTGTGGTAACTGTCCAGCCAGTGAGCAACTTTCAAGAGAAAGTTTATTACCATTAAAATGTGTTGTATGTATGACGTCGACACTCGGATTTTCTTAAGACTTAGGACATCTGCCAAAAGCATTTTTTTATTTCACAGCCAAACTTTTCTAGTTTTGATCAAGACAAAATGTTTTCCGTTTTCTATCATTTGGTAAATTAGTATCAGACTGTGATTTTCCAGTTGTCTTTTAAAGGTTAAGAAATAATACACAAATAAACATTAAACAGGATTCGAGTTTGGAACAAACTGAATTGTGAGTCTGTTTAAGAGCCGTGCTTTCCTTTTCCTCAGGTACTACACCGACATCCGTCAGACCATCTCTGCCAGCGATCAGGAGATGAACTCGGCTCTGGCAGAGCTCTCTCAGGTAAGACGTCTGCTAGCATATCCAGCTGGAAAATGACTTGGAAGTTGAAAACTAATCTGGAAGTAGATTTATTTTGACTTTCTTCCTCTCCTACAACAGAATTATGCACCAGAGGTCAACTGTCTTGTGACGTTTCACGAACTCTACAAGTACATCAACGAATACTACGATCAGGTCAGTATTTGTCTGTTCTTCATGACAGAGACAGGGGAAAAAAATACAAACTCTTCCCCTTAAATAGAGTTGTACAAGTGCAGAAACAAGCTGTTTTTTTAAATAAAAGAAGTGGAACTCTAAAACGAAGCTGTAAATAGTGCAAGAACTGCGCCTTCTAGTGTTACAGCTAACACACTGCTGACTTCTGGGAAAATTCTAGAGCAATTTAGGAATTGTAGATTCACACAGCACTACAAAATGGGGCATGCACCATAGTGAGTAATGAAGGAGATCGGACAGAATTTATAGATTTCTTTGCGCGTTCATATTTATTTGGTTTCATGTTGAAATGAAAAATTAATAAAGTCCAACTAGATCAAACAACAATTACTAATCTTAAATCAGAATTTTTTGAAACAGTCAAAACTATTTATTATTCAAAACTTGGTGTCAAAGGCTGACTTTAGACATGCTAACTAATCAAACAAGTCCCCTTCAAGGAAAATGAGGTTGACACCAGCATGGACTTTGAATTCAATCTTGGTGCAAATTCTAGAAAAGTTGTAAATGTTTGTGCTTATTTAATCCAGTAAAGAATGGACGTTGAGAGCACGTGTACTGAGGAAAAAACCTAGCTGGAACCTTTCTGTGAGGAAGTTCTCCTTTTTCTCTGGACCCTCTGGCTTCCTCCCACAGTCCAAAAACATGCTGAGTAGATTCATAGAATATTCTAAAATGTCCTTTTGTGTTACTGCAAATATGAGTGTGTGGTTGTGTGGCCCTGTGAAAGACAGGGGACATGTCCAGGTTTTTTTAAAGACTTTGCTGAATAGTAGACTGGGATAGGCTCCAGCAACCCCATGACCCCAGAATGCTTTCAGAAGGTTGAGAGGAGAAGATGTCAAACATGTTAAGTTTGTTCCATTTCAAATGATCCCAGTCCTATTTCTGTCAAGAGAACAATGCTCTGTGTCCCCCTCTGGCATCCAGTCTCCAGAGTACTGACTGCACTTCATTTCCCAGCAGCCCCAGCCCACAGATTCTGGATGCTGCTCAGTTGTCTTCAATCAGACAATCACCCAGCTACTTCTTAAGCATTACACAGAGCCACACTCTGTGTGAAGTATTGTTTGTGCCCCCCTGCCTGCATTAACAAGTGTTTCTACCTGGACCAGATCTTCTGTTTTGATCCTGCTTATTCTCCGATTTCCTGTCGCCTGCCCTGCCCCTCGCCTGGACTCTGACAGCTCTAGTCTCTTCTTGGATGATCCCATGCTCGTGTATGACCTCCACCTGTCGGACTCTGATTTAGCTTTGTGGACTTTTAGTTCTGAACTAATAAACCTGCTGCAAGTGGAACCAGCTGTCTGCCTGTTTGTGACAATTTCCCTATTTTATGAACTTAGCATTTGAAGTTTGTTTGAAGAAATAATAAATAGAAATTAAAGCCGCAAGCGGCGTTGGATGGCCCGCAGTCGCTACCCGCCCTCACCCTCGCCGCCACTCCCCCTCACCCTTGCCGCTACCCGCCCTCTCCCTCGCTCCCTGCCCATACGCACTATCGCTGCCCTCGAGGCCCACCTTTGACCCAAGCTCACTTGCTAAACACCCACTATGCACCCCTAAATCCCCCCCTCTTTCTATATAGTAGGTCTAAGATGTATATGAGAAAGTGATTTAAAAAAATAACTTTTTTTAAAATGGCGGCTTTTCTGTTGGTTTTATCTCCATAGCAACTATTTTATGTTTTGTTCGCCTGGTGTCACCGAATAGAATGATGTTAGTTTTATAAGAATCTGCAAATGTACATTTTTGGATTGCCTTAGCAACGAAGGTTATTGTTTGCATTTGTCTTTTTTTTAAGCATGCATGAACATTATTGTTGTCAAGCTGTTTTGTCTCTGCTTGAAGGAGTCGACCAGAGAACCTGTAGAAGGATTTCACTCACTGATCACATGACTCATGCTACATGACATGATGGCTGCCTGGTTACTATCTTTTAGCAGTGTTGACTCTGCTGGCCTCCAGTTTTACAGTGGCTGAATTCCCCTTCAAGCAGGGAAAACATTAGCTTCACAAATGTATTTATTGTCAGAGGTTTAACCTTGCAGCTCAAACCTTTTTGCCTAATGTGCATTATTTCAAGGTGACAATGCCTCTTGA
>NC_050515.1:27194801-27258629 GCF_002922805.2 Oryzias melastigma | reverse complement strand
GCTGAAGACAGGCTTAGATGGAGGAAACTGATTCGCTGTGGCGACCCCTGAAGGGAAAAGCCCAAAGGAAAAGAAGAAGAAGAAGAGGATCTGTTGCTTACAATATTTTGTGCGAAACTTAAATCGTCCACTGGGTGGCAGTGTAGCGTGCAGTGGGGTGTAGTAGTGACTCAGCAGAAGAAGAAATCCTCCTGTTGTGATCATAGATATCACAGAATTCCAGTTACTTAAAGAAAGATGTTATATCTTGGAAAAACATGTCAGAATTATTCACATTTATGATCCAAGGATTTTGTGACTGTTGTCACTCAGAACACGAACAGAAAACTAATTGAGTATTTTTTGGCCATGGCGAGCCTGAATCTGCTCCTCCCAAAGCTAAATTAAAGTGTGCAACTCTAAAGTTGCACAATCTGCTTCACATCAGTCGATTCTCAGCTTCACCGTGTGTTCCAAAAGCTGATGATGGGAAATGGGGGGAGGGATTAGTCCAGGCCAACACTCCCTCCAATAATTCAGAAGTGAATTTCTAATAAACTAACACACATATGCAGAAACTATGTCCTCGAAAACAACACAATTTTTTTATTTAGAATAAAAACGGCATAATCATAACAAAAAGACCACTGGGAACGCTTTTACAAAAGATGGTCGGAGTGGGACGGTTTTCTATGACAAAACAGTGTCTGTGCTTTTGTGCTGGTCCATGAAACTGACTAACTGAAGGTAGCAGAAATAGACCAGGTCAACCACCGTGATTCTATGTGGACAGAATTAAGTTGTGAAACTTTAAAAACAAATAACAAAACCTAAATATGTTCAGGGATTGGTGAGTCTCTGGTCAGATCTTCCTTGAAAAGACTCTAACCTAGTAGGGCTGTGGATCATTGCTTAGGTTTCGATCCGATTCGATTCACGAATCAAGCTCCACGATTCTTACTTTTTAATATAATGTTTATGTCTATGTGTATGTCTATTTACTGGATGGATGAAAATTGAAATTATTTGTATTTAAGCATCATTTATACCTTCATTTAGAACAGGTGATCAGAATCAACTAAACTGAAAAAAGCAAAGATTCAGATAAAAATAATTTTGTTTTGTCATTTTAAACTTTCTTGTCAATCTTTTGGTTCAGCAGTAAAACAACATAAAAATGATAAAAATCACTTTATTTTTGGGCCATTTAACAGCAAAACCTGAAAATTTTCTCCACAGTTTTCTATCCTCAAAGTTCTTAAATATTTTACGTTCTAAGCATCACATATTGGTGGAGAACACGTATGAAAAAAAGTTATTTTTTTTCACAGCAGAATCAGCTGATTCACGTTAATTACATCCACCTACAGGAGCGCGAGGCTTCGATTCTTCAAAATAAAACAGAGTTTTGTTAATTGCGTCAAAGGTTGAAGAGTTACCATAACCAAAAGAATGTAAACACTGGACCTAAAGCTCCGATGTTAAAGCGAATTCATTTTTTCAGAAGTTATGCCTGTGAGCGGAACTTCAGTCTCAGTTTTTGAACGGAAAAAAGCTCTCGCTAGTTTTACTTTGAAAACCGGAAGCTTCGCCGTCACGAAGATGTGTTTACTTCCGGTGGCAGTATCGCCTCTCTTTCGGCTTTGTTTTAGTTTGTAAACTTAAAATCCTATATTTATCTGCATTTCAGAGCAAAAATACATCGTCCCCATATGATATTTTGATCGTATTTTACTACAATTATTTACATTTATAAAGATCGTGAATCAGCGATCTTGGACGTCGCGAATATCCGTACTCGAATTTTCGGGAGCAAAAATGCGAGTACCCGAGCACCCGGATACTCGTTACAGGCCTTATTCTGGTACCGAGGTGAAGTTAGTTTTACGTTGGATATTCGACAGACATTCGGTCAGGGTAAACCTCGCACGCTCACGGGGTCCGGGTCCAGTGCAACTCCGAGAGCAGTGCTCTAACATTTTGAGAGCACCAGCATTGGTGTGTCTACGGTGAACACGGTAACACAGAAAACGGATGAGGCTTTTACTGACTCCCTATTTTCAAAATAAAAGGTGATATACTTAAAACACGGAGAGAGTGTTTGGTGGCAGTAAGCTAATACTCACATATTAAAATTCCTAAAAAATATAAATAAAAGATTAAATTCGAAATCAAGTGGTGTATCTTACATAGCTACAGTGGTACTATGATCCAACACTAATTTTGAGTCAATTGATCACATGACCTAGAAGTTATTGAGCTAAAATGCTAATTTTTACACATAAAAATTAATAAAAAATCCAATGAGTTTTGAAAATTAAAATCAAGAGGTGTATCTCAGTTAGGGAGGTGAGTTCTATGATCCAACACTAATTTTAAGTCAATCGATCACATGTCCTAGAAGCTATTGAGCTAAAATGCCCATTTTTAAACATAAAAATTCATAGAAAATTTTGAATTTTTTAAAATTTAAAATCAACAGCCGTATCTCATGTAGAGAGGTGAGTACTATAATCCAACGCTGATTTGGAGTAAATTGATCACATGACCTAGAAGCATTTATTGAGCTAAAATGCTAATACTTACACATAAAAATTCATATAAAATTTGAAAATTTTTAAAACTTAAAATCAAGAGGCGTATCTCGGTTAGAGAGGTGAGTACTATGATCCAATTCGAATTTCGAGTCAATGGATCACAGGACCTAGAAGCTATTGAGCTAAAATGCTAATTTTTACACATAAAAATTCATTAAAAATCCAATGAGTTTTAAAATTTAAAATCAAGAGCCGTATCTCATGTAGAGAGGGGAGTACTATGATCCAATTCCAATTTTGAGTCAATGGATCACATGACCTAGAAGCTATTGAGCTAAAATGCTAATTTTTAAACATAAAAATTCATAAAAAAATTTAAAATGTTTAAAATTTAAAATCAAGAGGCGTATCTCGGTTAGGGAGGTGAGTACTATGATCCAACACTGATTTGGAGTAAATTGATCACATGACCTAGAAGCTATTGAGCTAAAATGCTAATACTTACACATAAAAATTCATAAAAAATTTGAATTTTTTTAAAATTTAAAATCAAGAGGCGTATCTCGGTTAGGGAGGTGAGTACTATGATGCAACACTGATTTTGAGTAAATTGATCACATGACCTAGAAGCTATTGAGCTAAAATGCTAATTTTTAAACATAAAAATTCATAAAAAATTTGAAAATTTTTAAAATTTAAAATCAAGAGGCGTATCTCGGTTAGGGAGGTGAGTACTATGATACAACACTGATTTTGAGTCAATGGATCACATGACCTAGAAGCTATTGAGCTAAAATGCTAATACTTACACAAAAAAATTCATAGAAAATTAGAATTTTTTTTTAATTTGAAATCAAGAGGCGTATCTCGGTTAGGGAGGTGAGTACTATGATACAACACTGATTTTGAGTAAATTGATCACATGACCTAGAAGCTATTGAGCTAAAAAGCTATTTTTTACACATAAAAATTCATATAAAATTAGAAAATGTTTAAAATTTAAAATCAAGAGGCGTATCTCGGTTAGGGAGGTGAGTACTATGATCCAATACCAATTTTGAGTAAATTGATCATATGACCTAGAAGCTATTGAGCTAAAATGCTAATATTTACACATAAAAATGTATAAATAATTTTGAAAATTTTTAAAACTTAAAATCAATAGGCGTATCTCGGTTAGGGAGGTGAGTACTATGATACAACACTGATTTTGAGTCAATCGATCACATGACCTAGAAGCTATTGAGCTAAAATGCTAATACTTACACATAAAAATTCATAGAAAATTTTAATTTTTTTAAAATTTAAAATTAAGAGGCGTATCTCGATTAGGGAGGTGAGTGCTATGATCCAATTCCAATTTTGAGTCAATGGATCACAGGACCTAGAAGCTATTGAGCTAAAATGCTAATACTTACACATAAAAATTCAATAGATACGGCTGTTGATTTTAAATTTCAAAAATTGTCAACTTTTTATTGAATTTGTATTTGTAAAAATTGGCATTTTAGCTCAATAGCTTCTAGGTCATGTGATCAATTGACTCAAAATCAGCATTGGATGATAGTACTCCCCTCCCTAACCGAGATACGCCTCTTGATTTTAAGTTTTAAAAATTTTCAAATTTTTTATGAATTTTTATGTGTAAAAATTAGCATTTTAGCTCAATAGCTTCTAGGTCATGTGATCAATTGACTCAAAATTGGTATTAGATCATAGTACTCCCCTCCCTAACCGAGATACGCCTCTTGATTTTAAGTTTTAAAAATTTACAATTTTTTAATGAATTTTTATGTGTAAATTTTAGCATTTTAGCTCAATAGCTTCTAGGTAATGTGATCAATTGACTCAAAATCAACATTGGATCATAGTACTCACCTCTCTACATGAGATACGGCTGTTGATTTTAAATTTCAAAAATTTTCAACTTTTTATTGAATTTTTATTTGTAAAAATTGGCATTTTAGCTCAATAGCTTCTAGGTCATGTGATCAAGTGACTCAAAATCAGCATTGGATCATAGTACTCACCTCTGTACATGAGATACGGCTATTGATTTTAAGTTTTAAAAATTTTCAAATTTGTTATGAATTTTTATGTATAAAATTAGCATTTTAGCTCAATAGCTTCTAGGTCATGTGATCAATTTACTCAAAATCAGTGTTGTATCATAGAACTCACCTCCCTAACCGAGATACGCCTCTTGATTTCAAATTTAAAAAAAATTCTAATTTTCTATGAATTTTTTTGTGTAAGTATTAGCATTTTAGCTCAATAGCTTCTAGGTCATGTGATCCATTGACTGAAAATCAGTGTTGTATCATAGTACTCCCCTCCCTAACTGAGATACGCCTCTTGATTTCAAATTTTGAACATTTTCACATTTTCTATGAATTTCTATGTGTCAAAATTAGCATTTTAGCTCAATAGCTTCTAGGTCATGTGATCAATTTACTCCAAATCAGTGTTGTATCATAGTACTCACCTCCCTAACTGAGATACGCCTCTTTATTTTAAATTTTAAAAATCTTCAAATTTTCTATGAATTTTTATGTGTAAGTATTAGCATTTTAGCTCAATAGCTTCTAGGTCATGTGATCAATTTACTCAAAATCAGTGTTGGATCATAGTACTCACCTCCCTAACCGAGATACGGCTATTGATTTTAAGTTTTAAAAAATTTCAAATTTGTTATGAATTTTTATGTATAAAATTAGCATTTTAGCTCAATAGCTTCTAGGTCATGTGATCCATTGACTCAAAATTGGTATTGGATCATAGTACTCACCTCTCTACATGAGATACGACTGTTGATTTTAAATAAAAAAAAAATCAAAATTTTCTATGAATTTTTATGTTTAAAAATGGGCATTTTAGCTCAATAGCTTCTAGGTCATGTGATCGATTGACTCAAAATCAGTGTTGGATCATAGTACTCACCTCCCTAACTGAGATACACCTCTTGATTTTAATTTTCAAAACTCATTGGATTTTTTATGAATTTTTATGTGTAAAAATTAGCATTTTAGCTCAATAGCTTCTAGGTCATCTGATCAATTGACTTAAAATTAGTGTTGGATCATAGAACTCACCTCCCTAACTGAGATACACCTCTTAATTTTAATTTTTAAAACTCATTGGATTTTTTATGAATTTTTATGTGTAAAAATTAGCATTTTAGCTCAATAACTTCTAGGTCATGTGATCAATCGACTCAAAATTAGTGTTGGATCATAGTACCACTGTAGCTATGTAAGATACACCACTTGATTTCAAATTTAATCTTTTATTTATATTTTTTAGGAATTTTAATATGTGAGTATTAGCTTACTGCCACCAAACACTCTCTCCGTGTTTTAAGTATATCACCTTTTATTTTGAAAATAGGGAGTCAGTAAAAGCCTCATCAGTTTTCTGTGTTACCGTGTTCACCGTAGACACACCAATGCTGGTGCTCTCAAAATGTTAGAGCACTGCTCTCGGAGTTGCACTGGACCCGGACCCCGTGAGCGTGCGAGGTTTACCCTGACCGAATGTCTGTCGAATATCCAACGTAAAACTAACTTCACCTCGGTTATTCTGGTGACCTTCCTGGCAAAACCCTCTGCATTCACCCGGACTTGGGACCGGCACATGGAGACACCGATTGTGCCTCATTGTGGTTGCATTATTTGGCCAAAAAGTGTCATTTGTTGAAACCAAATGACACTTTTTGTTGCTGTTTTGTTCTCAGCCTGCTGTCCAGTCTTTTTTATGTTTTATTTTTGTCATCACCAGCTTCCTGTAACCAGTCCTCATTTGTCCCATTGGGTTACCCCTGTGCAGCCTAAACTGCTGTCTCTTTTCACTCTAGTCAGTTTGTCAGCTTTGTCTTAGTGGTTGTTATGAGTCTCAGAGTCACTGTATTGGACTGCTGTGATTTTTATTTAGTTTTTTGTTCTTTTCTTGTTTTCTCTGTGATCTAGCATGCTGGAGTTCTTCTTTCTTGTTGGAATTGTTTTGGAAGAGTTTTGGATTTGTGGATTTATTGGGTTGCTCACACTAAGATGGAGTGATGAGGATTCGGCCGTGTGGAACTATTTCTTTGGAAGATAATTTTCCACTTTGGATTGTTTTTTTCTTTTCTTCTCGAGGACGAACCTCAAAACTTCGATCTGGTGCTGTAAGTATTGACCCTGTCATTTTATCTTATCTTTTTCCCCTCATAAACTCTATCTTGTGTTTCTGACTGTCTTAACATGGGCGACAGCTGTTTTTCTTTGATGGAAGGTGGATATCCTTGTTTTTTGTTTTTTTTTTAAAATTCAAGATTCTGTAACACTTCCTGCTGTGTTATCACTATTTTGGACTATTCATTGCTAATATCTTAGTATTATTGGCTTAGACTTTAACTTTAATAATACCATAATTTCATCTCTTCTTTTCATTCCCTCCTCTCAGAAACTGCTGTGACTCTCCTATCGGTTGTCTTTGGTGATGCTCCTGATGCTGCTGTCTTCCGCCCTGAGAGCATCTTTATCATCGTGGAGAATGAAATACTTGTCAGTGGTCCCACAAATCTGGCTGACTCTGCTACTCTCTGGGTATGTCAAACAAGCACTTTATTTGGACTGAGCTCTTAAAATGTGTGCACTTTTTAGAAAAACATACTGTGTTGAGTTAAAAATGTGTCAGTCACTATGGAGTGGCTTTCATGTTTTTTGTTTTGTTTTTTTAATCTATATTAGCTGATGATAATTGTGTAGTGAGGCAATATCGGTATCCCGGTTTAGAATGCATTTCAAAGTCCCAACACTTTGAGCTGAATGGTAAATATTGTGAGCGCTACCCACATGTATTGAGCGAGATCATTTTTAAAACATTTGAGTGCATTTGACATATTTTATGATAACTTAGATGTAGCAAAACAATCACTTTATACCAGTGATGTGAAGTCATCTTCAAAGTATAGCTCAAAAATCAAATAAAACAAATATCCTTTTTGAAATAAAAATCAAATGACATTTTTAGATGTGTCTAAATGAAATAAATAGGAGTAACTGCATTACAAACATTTCCCTGATTGGTTCTTTCTTTTTTTTGTTTTTCCATAAAGTTTCTGAAGGATCTGACAGGATGGAAACAGTAAAAGTGGTGACTTGTCTGTTTCTAACAATATTTTGTGCGTTACTTCAATCGTCCACTGGGTGGCAGTGTAGCGTGCAGTTGGGTTGTAGTAGTGACGCAGCAGAAGAAGAAATGCTCCTGTTGCGATGCTAACAGAACGTGTGCTCTGATACTATTCTGTACCTCAGGTTAGTAAACTCTTTATGTTAAAAACTAATGTGCAGACTTTGAGCCTGAAGATCTCACAGACGACACGGGTTAATGTGGTGAGAGTGTAAACGTGTGTTTGCAAGGAAACGTGTAAAGTATGTGGGAAGCTAACTCGCTAATGCTAGCGGTCTGGTCAGGTCAAGAGGATTAGATAAGAAGATGATATAAATAGTTTAAGCCAAACAGTGAAATTTGAAACATTTTATGTTGAGGTGGAATGATTTATGAGACGTTTTTCATTCACATTAAACTTTTATATTTGTCAGTGAATCCACACATTTTGATTCAAAAGGTAAACAGTAAATAAACACAAACAGAGCTAGATAGCATGTGGCTGGTAGTTATAATTCTTGTAATATATAGTATAATTCATATTAAATTCATTTTTGTTTTATGTCCTTCATAGAGAAATCATACAAATATTTACCAGTTTAACAAAGCATAACAGATATGACCACATTAACATGTTGGTTAAAATACAGAGCTAGAAAGACTATAAAAACATTCTATTTGTTTATTTCGGTCTGCACTGAGAATAAAGAACAAAAATATGACAGTATATTGTTGACAGAATCAGAGAAATAATGCTGAAAGAATTGATCATCCGTTATGAATAAAATATGTAATTTGTTTATGAATGTTTGGGGTCATTTTATGTGAATATTGGAGATTTGTTGACATTGCTAATTGTAGAAGAATAAATTCAATTGTTGTGATTTTACCAACAGCTCAGCACGTGTATCGTGTCTCTATTCTGTCCAACAGACCACATGTCCTCTGAGGAGAAACGCTTTTATGTCTGCATTAGCTTCCCAGCACAGAACATTCTGTGTTCTCCTGAGCACATGAATTTGTTGCATGAATAGTGTTCTTTGTGAATGTAATCCTTTACAGTCCAATGTGGAGAAACACTTTGAATTCAGCCAAGTCATGTCACCATACAGAGTGGTAGAATGTTCTAACAATGTTCACTTTGGATTATTCTGATGTGGAAAAACACTCAAATGTGAATAGAGTTGACATTTATTGTTGTCTACGTGTTTGTTTGTACACATATTTAATTGATTATCTTGAAGAAATACAATGAATCTGGAAAACTTCACCTGCACTGTTACAATATGAAGGGAATCGTTGTTACATGGAGCCGTTATATCCCTAATAACAAATTCATTTTTTATGTGGATGATATTTTTCTGTTAAAACCACTAATTTTTTGACTCTTTTCTACAGATATACGAAGTTGTGGAGAAGACTACATCTGGCAGCTAATGAAAAAGTCAAACTACGGTATGGAATGAGTCATTTTGTTGTGAAATAATGTATTTATTCACTTAACTCTTGTTACAGTTTCTGTCCTTTTTGTTTCAAATTAGTTACCAAGGATGGGAACGCTCCTCTGCACCTCTTTCCTTGAGAAGTCTGGCCATGTGTGATCCAAAAGTAACACCTGAGGAGATCAGCCCTCTCCAGCTGGAGTTACCGACCCTCACGGCCTCCTCCAAGGATTTGGGTTACTCAGAGAGAGGTCTACTTAAGCTGGGTTCTCAGGTCTGCAGTGCTACTGCCTCCACATGCTCAACCTCATCCTGAAGGCCAACTCTCAAGTACTGTCACAAAATGCCCAGCTGAAGGAGCAGAGAAGAACATCTGCAGCTGAGTTCCAGGAACAACACAGAGAACAAGGACTGAGCAGGTCTGAGGTAACCCAGAGCAAATCCAGCAGTTCTGGATGCATGTACATCCATGTCTTTAAAAACTGCAGTTCTTTTTTAATATTTTGGCTGAAAACATCATAATCATAATTCAAAGAGTATTGGGAATGTTTTTAAAATCCATCAAAAGATAATCAGAGTGGGACTTAAAGGACTAGTAATGGGGTTGTGGATCTTTTTCGGTGTTAACTGTATTTCGCCTTATATTTACAATTTCCAAATGTTTTGGCGTGTTTTGAGCAAGAAATATTGAAATAAAACTGCATTTTTGCGGCCAATCCATATGCAAATTTCCTCTTCCGGGGAAAAGCTCCGTTTTGGTCACGTGGTGCGTGTGACGTCACCAGAGTCAACATAGCAAGATGGCTTCTCCTTTGCGTGTCGGAGCTAGCGATAGCGGCGATATTTCAAGGTCCACAATTCTGTCTTCAGACTCAGATTGTGGAAACATTTGTTCTGAAAGTGACGCTGATCCAGAGGCGCCGGGTGTTTGTGGTTTGAGGACTGTAAAGCCCTATCAATTTGAGCCGGCAGCACGTAAAGTAAGAGCTCACAATCTGGCAATGACACTGACAGTGACGCTGAGAATGCCGATGAAAACGACGATGTTCCTCAGTTAGCAGGACGGGCTGGCTTATTTACAGATCGGTTTTAAAAACAAAGAAATTCTGAACCTTTTGGCGACTCTAAATCAAATCATCAATGACGCTGACTATCCGGGTCGGTAATGCAGAGTTTCATATGCAAAATAAAGAGCTTAGAGACATGTTTGCAGGACCGTCTGCCACTTTATTATTTATTTATTTATTTATTTATTTAATCACTTTATTCACATACCCAGAAGGAGGATGCAAACAGTGCTCCGTACGCCCCGTTCTCCACGTGAATCGTCCCGTTTCAACACACAACAACAACAGGGGATGACAACCGTCTGTCACGTTAGCTAAGTACACTGAAAATTCAGAAAACAATTCCTCTTCAGATGAAAGCATCACACAGAAATGAATGAGATCTGATCTTTCACGGAGGAAGAAATGACTGGTGGACCGCTGCGAGTGTCGATGGTTTCATCAACGGATCTGCAGAGATCCTGCAAGCCACCATCAATGATTAATAAACTGCAAATCAAACAATGAAACTTCCAAACATGTGCAATGTTTTAAACGTTCAGTTTACCTGTTGAAATCAGAAGCTTTTCACAGTTTAGTCGGTCTGGTTCTGCTCCAGTGTTAATTTCGTTGCCGAAAAATTTTCGTCATCGTCTTCGTCAACGACACTATTTACCCAACGAAAACGAAACGAAAACGAAACAAACATAGTTGTTTTAAGGGGTTGCTCTCTCCAAGCTAATTAGCGCCGGTACTGCGCGGTGGAGAAGCGCTTTTCTTCACGCGGGTGAAACTCTGAAACTCAGAGGTTTACATTTAAATGTAAGTCTGGCTTTATTGTTTTAGCATGACGTTTGTAAAGTTATAAATCGATGTTGTTGTGTATTTCCGAGTGCTAGCAGCCCCGCTGCTTCTTCAGATCCACAATCAGTCACGGGTTTAATCTCCAACTCCATCACGTTACGTGACAACAGCGCCCTCTATTGGCCGGCGGTGGTATTACAGTTCACCACAGACATGCTGTTCAAGCACATATAACATGCTCACACGTGTCCTGGACAGCTTATTCCCCAATGAATGTTTTTTATGCATTTTTACACTTGACTACCTCTTCAATACATTTTTTTTAATGTTCGGACATTTATAATAAGACATGTTATTTACACATGTTTACATGTGACCAGCACAAAATATGATGGAAATTCATGTTTTGTCCACATGTAATACGTGCAGCCAGGATCCCGTTGCTGCATTTCCGGCACGCATTTTAAGTTTGTGCAAGGCTGGATTTCTTTTGTTGGCCGCACATATTTAAAATTAAACTTAAAGTTAAAGTCCTATTAACTGTCACACTCCTAAATGTGTGAAATGTGTTCTCCACATTTAACCCATCCCCTGGTGGAGCCGTGAGCTGCAGAGACAGCAGCATTCAGGAAACATTTGCTTGTTTAACCTTAACCATAACCATAATCCTAACCTTAACCCTTTACTCTGGGTCAGTGCGACTGAGAAAAAAGTTTAGCACTGGCTGCATGTTTTTGAAAATTACATGTGAATAGACACTTTCTTATTGGAAATGGGATGGAATTATAATGATATAATTATATTTATTTTTTCTTTTAATGTGTTTTAAGTTGTTGAAGCTGAATTCGCAGAAATGACAAGTTTGGAAAGCAAAGTGAGGTAAATTTTTTTTTTTTTTTTTACAAATTACTCAAATCTTTGCGTGTTATTCATATGATCATACGGTGTAAATGTGATTAAAATGCTTTACCTTTATTTATATTTTTGTCGACTAAATATCTACTGTAATTTCGTCGACTAAAATTTGACTAAATTTAATAGTATCAATATGACTAATTTGCAACTAAAACTAAACTCTATTTTAGTCAAAAGACTATGACTAAAACTAAATTAAAATTCTCTGTCAAAATTAACACTGTTCTGCTCACAGTGTTCATTCACAATAGGCTCATTTCAATTGTAAATCTCGTAAATTTACAACTTTAAAAATCATAATTTTATTTTTTATTTTTTTTGGTGGCCCTAATACTCCGTCGGACCATAACAACGATGTTTATAGAATTCAACTTTGCCGCAGCGCACACACATACATGTATCTGCAGACACCCTGGGTCCGCCTGCATTCTGCTGCTGGCGCTGTCTCACTCACATGACGTCAACGCGTCACGTGACCCAAATCGAGCCGTTTCTGAAGCAGGGCAAAATGCGAGTGTGATTTGTCGTTGATTTAGTCAAATTTTACAAAAACCTGCGTTTGTCAATGGTAATTATTTGTTATTTTTGATACATTAGAACATATGGAATATATCTGGATACTTATTTTAGCTTTGTCCCTGCCCATTACTAACCCTTTAAAAGGAGGAAAAACTGGAAATTTGTTACACAGACTTACAAATCTTCTATGCTAAAGGATCTGAGATCTTTAAACTTAAAATTGATAAGCTACATTTCAACAAGACTCACTTGTATGTGTTTGTTCTGATACTTCAGATTGACTTTCCAAATTATTTTGTCACAAACAAAAGAAGCAGCATGTGCTCTGTTCTTCTGCTCATCCACTGTAATGGTAATGACTGAGATTACTGCTTCAGGTCCTGATTCTCCTTCCTCTTCAAATCTTTCTCATCCTCTTCAGTCTGCTGGAGGCCAAAGACAAGAGGTTGTTGGGAGCAACAAGAAGAAATTCAAAGAGGAGTTTGGCCGCGATGCAGACCAAAAGCTGTTGAACCTACGCAGACCTGATGATCACCACGTCACCATCTTTGCTGGTAATGTAAACGACCACTTCAAGATATGAGTGCACTTCTGATTCCCTCCTTAAATTGTACAGAGGATCCAGAAAGTATTCACTGCACTGTATTTTGCATTTTAAAGGAATGTGGTTTGTATCCAAAGAAAAATACTGTAATTGACTTTGGATCATCACAGTGGCTTTGGATACGATAACATTGTCAGGAATAAAAATGTAAGACTCTCTTCAAGATGAATAAAAACACGAACCAGTCCAGTTCAACTTCAAAACACTCTTTTGCAAAAGGGAGGCGGTGGAGAAGAGAGAACAGGTTAACAGCCTGTCTTCGTCCAACTGCCCACCGCCCCACAATGTACAATAGGCTTTTATTAACTTTGCATAGAAAACAGGAACAACACCATATTTGGAGATGGAAAGTTACTGAGCAGATGAAAAAGACCTTGATTTTGAGCACAAGTTCTGACCGTCAGTGTTTATCTCAGGAGTTGTCCTTCAGCGGAGACATGCAGGATGAGGGAATAAGCAGCTGAAGCTTAAAAGCGGTTAGAACTAGTTTGAGCAGACTTTTGCACATTATTGTGGCTAGACTCACTGCACCCCCACAAAAATATTTTCTAACAAACATCACTGATGTTCTGATTACTGTTCATATGTTGGTCCAGTTTAAAGAAACCAGTACTTCCAGTTTCAGGGAAGATAAAAATACATATTTTTGAAGTTGGTAAATATTAAATTTTTTCTTTTTTTATCACAAAAAACAGAACAAAACACTTAAGTTTTCATTTTAACTAAGACTGATATAACACAAGATATTAAAAAAAAGATATCTGTAAATATTGGTGTTTAAATATAATTTATAAAAGATCAAACTTTACTTTTACTTGTCTCTGTAGTCACAAGGAAACTTCAAAGTACCTGGGACGCAAAGCGAGCTTTGAATTCTTTTTGGGGCTAATTTTAAACATTAAAGTATATTAATGTATTAAATTATTTTTTTAGCAGGAATGAAAGACAAAGACGGACCTGAATTGTGTGTATTTTTAATACTTGTTGTATTTTTTTGTAAATATTTATTTATTGTATCATTTTTTTTATTTTTCTTTGCTGGTTCTCCTGTCCATTTGCCTTGATGTGCCAATTGAGATCAGTGGACTTCTGGAAGACCAGGATGTTCCTGTTTTCAGATGGAAGAAGGAGAATGCTTCTAAAATGGAGGTCAATTTTTTCCTTGAAAACATCAAAGAATTTCTAGTTTCTTGAAATAATTCTGATCTCACTGGCTTTTACTTCGAGTGATATCTAGTGGGCCATCTTGTTGGCTTTTGTTGTATTTATGTCACGTTTTTCTTTCACTTTTCAGCGCTGTTTTTTTTTCTTGTTTTTTAATCATTATTTAAAAGTACTGCAATGAAATCAGAGATTGGAACAGCTCTGATCCAGAAAGAAGCTCTGTTTGTGTGGATTCCTTATTTTGAAGCTGAATATTGGGCTGTGAGAATCTTTTAACCTAATTAGGTAGATAATAATGGCAATGTTGGCTACTTTTTAGAATGTAAACTTTGGGATTATTAGTTGTTTGTGAACAAAGTGGCTGCATGGAGATTAACTCTGATGGAAGTGGGAAAATAGTTGTGTTTGCATTTTCTCTCTGTGCATGTGTGGGTTTTCTCCTGCTTCCCACTGTTCAAAATCATGTTTCATGTGTTAACTGGTATCTGGAAATTGTCCCTGGGTGTGAGTTTTTGAGGCTTTTGACAGACTGGCAACCTGCTGAGGGCATACTGCTGCAATGTGAGGGTTTTTATGTGTTGTGTTGGTTTATGTTTATCTATTTTAAAAGCTTTTGCACATGTCAAAATGATGGTTTTTATAATTACAAATCAACCCTGGGTCACAACGATGTGTTTTTACATCAGAATCTTATTGCTTCTATTGTAACGGTGAAATTTAGCGCTAATTTTGTCAAATGAGTACTCTGGCAAATGCTTTTTTCTTTTTTTGTCTTTCTGTCATTGACTTTATTTAATGCTGACTCCTACATGCACTATTTTATTATATTAATTTAAAATTAGGAACTTTTAATATGCTTTTTCCTGGGAGCTGGGGCATTATTTCAATTGAAGGGGAATTTAGACAAACGGTCACTAAAAACATAATAAAGGCACAGTCAGAAGATTGTCTCGCTTAAAGCTGCAGCTTTGTTTGTTTTTTTTCTACATGCATGTCAAAATGATTCATTCCTATCAAGCATGTGGCGTATGTTAACGTTTGTAATGAGGCTACATACACATACATTCTATAAGCGATCAAGATCATTTTACACATGTAACTGCAGCTAATGGTTAAATTGGGGGGTGGGGGTTGCTGTGCTGTCTGTTGCAGTCTGCAAATGTAAAATTGTCACTCATAGTAACAATACAGCACTCTCACTGGGGTAGAAGGGGGTTCTGCCTGCATCAGCTCTGTAATGTGTATTTATGTTGTATTTCTGTAGAATGTTGAGACTATAGCACGAGGAATGGAATATCCTTTGCATATAGAGAAAATGAACTCTTATTTGTGGGTGCATAATTGTTGATTTGTCCATAAATAAGGATTTGTGAATGTGTATTCTTGATTTGTATGTGCGGAATTTAGGTTTTGTGCAGAACTTTGGATTTGTGTGTGTATATTCTTGATTTGTAACTCATGTTTTGTGCATTTGTAGAAAAAAAAAAACAAATTTACAAAAATATAAAATAAAATGTAAGTTATGTAAATGTAAGTTTCAAGCTGTAATTTTAATTTGTGCATGTTTGAATCATATTTTGTATTTCTTTCCTTCTGGCGCTGCTGAGAGGCAGCTGCCTGTTGCAGCTGTTCCTGAATACAGACTGTTTTTCTCCTTAGTATTTATTATAGTCCTTTTTTTCTTTTTTTTCCCTCTCTCCCCTTTTAGCTCTTGCTCGACAAGCAAAACATCACTTACATTAGCATGGATTTTGTTTGCTCCAAGCTAGCTTTTTCCCTTTTTTGCTACTCTCGTTACTCCTTGAAACTGAGAGTAACTCGTGCCATGGTAAGTCCTTTGTTTACTCCTGCGATCAGGTGTTAGCCCCGAGTAGGCCTGTTTTTCCGCCGGAGTTCAGACACGACATCCCGAGGAAAATTTTAAAAAGGCGGCGCGGATGTCGGGCCGGAGCCCGAGTCAAGGCAAAGAAGTGTAAGCATAAGCCTGCTGTCCCTGCCATCATCATGGGGAATGTTCGCTCACTGGCAGCAGCAATCAACACCCAGAGAGAATACCGTCAGAGCAGCTTACTGTGTTTTACGGAAACATGGCTTAATCAACCCGGACCAGAGCGTAGCCTTACCCGGCTTTGTGACTGTGCGGGCGGACAGAGACTTCACGACCACCGGTAAGAAGAAAGGAGGAGGCGTTATGCTGTACGTGAATGAGTGATGGTCTAATCCCGGACATGTTTGTGTCAAGGAGCGTCTCTGTAACAAGGACATCGAACTCTTGGCTGTCGGACTGCGGCCTTACTATCTACCCAGAGAGTTTACATCTGCCGTCGTGGTCACTGTTTACATTCCTCCATCAGCTGATGCGGACGCTGCTGCTGACGTCATCAGCAACACCATCTCCTGGCTGCAGAACCAACAACCAAATGCATTTATAGTAATCACTGGAGACTTTAACCATGTTAACTTGGACAGGACTCTTTCTGAATTTACTCAGTATGTTGACTGTCCCACCCGTGAAAACAAAACACTGGATCTGCTGTATGCTAATGCTCTTGGAGCATACAGCGCTACTATTGCATACTACTACTACTGTATCTGTCATTGGTGAAGTTGACAGAGGCTGGGTGTTGAGGTCCCAGGGGAAAGATTTATGGGAAGGGAAAGCATGTGAATGGTAAAGCTGGTATGTTTGTATACATGTACGTGTTTTTGTATAGATCTTGTGTGTATTCGATTATATGGACAGATATCTGATGGTACTTAATTTCTGTTTCTGAAATAGTTTATATTAAAGATTAAAATGAAGATATATTGTTAGGGGGTAGGATTAAAAAAAGTTTTTTAAACTTCTTCCTACTCCATTTCGAACTACACAATTGAGGTGTAATAGTCTTTGTCATCAGTGGATTTTTCCAATGCTCCTCTGTCACCAAGGTCTTGAAGATCAATCAGGGATTTCTTAACAGTCTGGATCAAGTTAATTATTTTCCTGTGCTCCTTGCCCTTGATAGGTGACAATTTTTGTATATCTTCCACAATTTCCATGGTAATGGTCGAATGGTTCCCAAAACGGTTCTTTAGAACACGGAAGATGTCATCTGGTGTATTGTAAGAAGTTAGACCCATGTCTTTTACAATCCTTTCATCTATACCATCAAGTAGCTGAAACTTGCGAGCCGGTTCTCCTTTTTTCTGTAGAGCCACCCAATCCTTCCACCAATGGTGGAAGTCACGCTTGTGTCCTGAAAACTTTGGCAGGGATGTAGGTTTCAACGTAATTGGTGTGGTTGCGAATGACAAAGCTTGAGTTGAAAGAACAAAGGCTCTTCTTTCATCTTCTGCAACTTTGGCTTGAATTAAGTCCACTGTTTTTGAGACAAGATCAGGAAAATTTCACTCCAAAATTCTGAGTCTTTCAATGATGTTGCCATTTCCCAAAAGTGACCTTTGCTCTCTTTATTAGTTTTTCAAGGTGGTTTAACATGAATTCATACGAGTCTTTGCTGATGGTAGGTTGAGGTTGAGGTTGAGCAGTTGACACTTTCTGCATTTCCCAGCGCTATGTTTATCTCTGGTTCTCCGAAATCCACCTACAGTCTTCCTTGAAGTAGACTTTCAGCTTCTTTTAGTTTTCCCTCACACTCTTCAGCCATCTTCACCAAATCAGCTCTTTGATCAGTACTTAACCTTGGGTCTTTAGTGCCTTCAGCTTCTACAAGCCTCTCTGCTTCAACATCATCATTGGTGTCAATCAGTTTATTAGAATCAGAAATCAGTTTGAAATAAAGATCTTGCAAGTATTCTGTCTGTTCAATGTGTGTTGTTTTCACACAATTTGCAGTCTGTGAATTGTCATTTTGCTGTGGTTCTGATAACTTTCAGTTGCTCGATAGAAAATGACTCAGCCATTTTGCTTTGAGTTGAAGACTAGAGTCGAGTTTGAATACTGGAGGTTGAAGTTGTGGTTCTTCACTGTCAAGTACTCCAGGTTTGGTTTGCTTTTCCCCGCACTTGAAACTTATTCTGGTTTGCTTTTGTAAGGATGAGGCAGTATTCCACTCAGATTGTTTTTATTTTTAGTATTCATGTGAACAACCTGGGGCCCGTTCCAAGAAGCAGGTTCAACAAATTTAGAGTTCAAACCTGAACTTAGAGTCACTGGACTCTAAATTCCCAAACTCAGGGTTTTCGGTTCCAGAACAGCTGAGAATGTTTGATTCAATCAACTTGAAGTTGTCAGAACCAGAACCAGGTGTGAGCGTCGCGACCATAAAAAGCCCTGATCAATGGAGCAAAGACAGCACGATTCACCATGGCAACGGGGACAAACATCTGAGTTTAGTACTTCCGGCGGCGGAAATTGATAAGTTCCTTCAAGCATATGCGACTATAGGAGAACATTTTCTGCAAGAAAAGCAACACAGCTGCAGCGGTAGAACAGAGAGAAAATATCTGCAGTTATTTGAATCATTTCTAATAATGAATAAATAATGTCAGGAAGGTTATTTTGTCTCTTGTTGAGTAAGGAATGGTTTTTGATCTGTTACTAATTTAACCAGTAATCTCCGTAATCGCATGAATGACCAGTTTTGGTAACCCCCCCCAACACACACGGATATCACTGCACGCTAAAAAAGAAACTGTAGCTGCATATGTTAAAAAAGCATTTATTTAATTTTAATTCTCAAGACTTAAAAAACATTTTCCGAATTCTTTTTTTTTTTTAAGCGTAAAACGAATTCCGTAGCCGGGACTCGAACTCGCAAATTCCGCAGTTGGAAGCAGCGTTGCTGACAACCGAGCTAATGCAAGTATCGGACGGTGGATGATTTCAGATGGTTTCTCGGTGTTTGACATCCCATAATTTCAATTGTTTTGGGTCTAAAATAAGGAAAAGAAAATGTATTTTTTAATAGCGAGTCCCTGGAAAAACTCACTATTTATAATATCGCTGAAATAAAAATGAATTGGGAAACTGCAGTCAGTCGACTCGTGTCCTCCAAATCCTCTACCGACGTAAATAACATTTCCTCTGGATTAATCAGCCTCCTCTCTACGTGATCCTCTATGAATGAACATGTAATTTTGGTTTCTGAGTGGTAAAAACGTGACGTCTCTAATGTGAATGTTCTCTAAATGTTAATGAGGAACTCATATTTGAACATCTTTCACTTTAAAAAGGGGCGGAGACCACAGAGAACTCTAAGTTTCCTGAAGAAAACTTGCTACCGACCAGGTTTCGTTCACAGACTCAGTTACCATAGTGATTGATTCTGAGTTCAGCTTAACCCGCTTCTTGGAACGGGCTTGGTTTCGCCCACTTTCCCGGGTTTGAGTTATCTCTCTTTCTGGAACCGAAAACTCAGAGTTTTACTGAATTTGGAGTTCACGAACTCAGAGTTCCTACAAAACCTGCTTCTTGGAACGGGCCCCAGGGGAAAAACCTTAAAAAAGAGAAACAAGTGAAAATCCTGGTTTATAAAATAAAAAATAAATAAATAAAAAAAATTCAATCACAATGACTGTTACCCTCATGTAAACCTTTGCCATCAATCAATTAAAAGGCAGTGTCATTTTAGTAACTCAAGCAACATTTTAAATCTGTTACAAGCAAAAGTCAACAACAATTTAACTCTGTTACAAATAAAGATAAATATCTGACTCTAACCAGCTGTCTCTTCATAGGCAAACCTTTTCAGAACAATTCACAATACGAAGCTTCAGCTTCTCTCCCAGTTTTATACATTCTTACTGACAATCCTCAGCTGCTTTGCCTAATTATTTCAATTGCTTCCACCTGCTGTGGTGAATGCCAGTGGAACAGACCAGCAAAACCAAACAAGTCCCTCAGTTTGCTGCAACAGTCATGTTTAAGAATGATCACTATGATGAGTAAAAAGAAACACTAAAGGTATGAGATGCAAAAAAAACTACAAAGTCTTGTGCAAAACATCACATTTCTCAGAACAGAGGAGAAAATGTCTTTTTGGGGTAGAAGTTTATTTAATTACGTATACTTGAGTATAAGTACGGCAAGTGTACTGTAGACCACGGGTGTCAAAGTCAATCACACAAGAGGCTAAAATCCAAAACACACCTCAGGTCACGAGCTGAACAGGATGAACATTTATAGAACACTCTAAAACTACATTTTTAGTACTTTAAAACTGTAACTTTTTCACATAGTTATGAACTAGATATATAGCATTACCTGTGTGAAGATGTCAGTGCTGATAGTTGAAAATGCTGAAATTTGTAGCTGAAAATCAGTGTTGGGGTAACAGATTACAAAGTAACCCATTACTGTAATTTAATTACTTTTGTCAGTAACGGAGGAACGTAACGAATTACAGTTCAAATGTCAGTAAATAATTACAATTACGGGACTGCAGAAACCCTCGTTACTCCGTTACTTTGGTTTTGAAGGTTCTGACATTTTCTCTCGGTTAAATGAAACAAAACGGAGAAAAAAAAAAAAAATTAACCGGTGCATGCACGGTGCATATGCGGTGCGCGCACATTCTACTCCAGAGTGGGGGTTGTCACCGCCTGACCGGTACCCGGAAGCAAGACTGGTACCCCGCATGCGCGAATCGGACGTCACTTCCTCTTTTAACTAACTTCACGACAAAGTTTTTTGACAGCCTTGTCTTGTTTTTGACATTGCGAGCTATTTAGACATCACGGACATTCAGTTAGACACCATGAGCATCTCAAGTTATTTAGATATCACATATATTTAGTTAGATATTTTGCATTTTGACATGGATCCTTCGGTTTTTAACCAACTCTATGCTTTTTAGCAAATGGCGAACTTCCCAAAAGCGATTCACAGCGTCGGAAAAATTAGAAGAATGGTGCCAAAATATACAACAAAAGGTAACTACATGATGTTAGTATGTTAGTAGTTTCATGAAAAAAACTACCAAATTTGTGCAGCTCTATTCTTTTGACTTAAGTCATCCCACAGTCTTAACCCTTTTTCATTATTTTGTCTTAAAAATATGTTGTTTTTTGTTTTTTTTTTGGAACAGTCGGCAGACTGTTTTATACTGGGCTGAGCTATCCGTACATGAGAGTGGTTATAATGTCAGCAGAGGATAAGAGAATCGCTCTCATGGAATGCCATGACAACCCAGGTGGGAACCACAACGGCGCAAGAGGCACCAGAGACAGGGTTGTTGCTGGCTACTACTGGCCAACAAAAACTCAGGACGTGGAGGAATGGCTATGGGCCTATTTGAGTTAAGAGGATACATTACAACAGCTACATAAATTTTGATCTAAGACATTTATATCCATTTATGCATAAAAATGTTTTTATGTACATGCACATTTTAATATGGCTGATATTATTCACACGTATTTAAGTGCGAGCAGTACAGAAAGTGATGGAAAACCATATTGCCCAAACTTAATGCATGCAGCCAAGATCCCATTCCTGCATTGGCCGCATGCATTTTAAGTGTGTCCAAGGCTGGATTTTTTTTTTTTGTTGGCTTAACTTAAAGTTAAAGTCCCATTAACTGTCACGCTCCTATATGTGTAAATGTGTTCTCCACATTTGACCCATCCCCTGGTGGAGCCGTGAGCTGCAGAGACAGCCGCACTCAGGAAACATTTGCTTGTTTAACCGTAACCATAATCCTTTCCTCTGGGTCTGTGTGACTAAGAAAAAAGTTTAGCACTAGGCGCACGTTTTTCGAAAACTACGTGCAAATAGACACTTTCTTTTAATATTGGTTTTTACTCCACTTAACATATTGTATGTATTTTTCTTTTTCTGGTCAAAAGTTGTCATCGCTGCCAACTGAATGATAAATAATAATAAATTCTGTACTAATAAGACATCCTGGTACAGAAATAAAAATATCTATCGTGAACCGCTTTAGCGGAAGTGACGTCTTCCGCCCATGCGGGGTACCGGTCTGGCGGTGACAGGGGTTATCGGTCAAACTGTATTTCGCCTTATATTTACCATTTCCAAATGTTTTGGCGTGTTTTGAGCAAGAAATATTGAAATAAAACTGCATTTTTGCGGCCAAATTTGGCAAACCTGTCTCTTCCGGGTAAAAAGCTCAGTTTTGGTCACATGGTGCGTGTGACGTCACGGCGTAGCGGCGGTATTTCAAGGTCCACAATTCTGTCTTCAGACTCAGATTGTGGAAACATTTGTTCTGAAAGTGACGCTGATTCAGAGGCGCCGGGTGTTTGTGGTTTGAGGACTGTAAAGCCCGATCAATTTGAGCCGGCAGCGCGTAAAGTAAGAGCTCACAATCTGGCAATGACACTGACAGTGACGCTGAGAATGCCGATGAAACCGAAAGCTGTCAGTTTATCAGAGCCATGCTCGAAGCTGGAAGACGTGGAGCATCTCGTGAAGCTTTGTTTACAGATCGGAACCTTTTGCCGACTCTAAATCAACTCATCGATGACGCTGACTATCCGTGTCGGTAATGCAGAGTTTCATATGCAAAATAAAGAGCTTAGAGACATGTCTGCAGGACCGTCCGCCACTTTATCATTATTTATTTATTTATTCACTTATTTAATCACTTTATTCTCATACCCAGAAGCTCTTTCACCACCTTACTGCATGTCTCTGATATGCGCAGAAAAAAATGAGAATGTAAACAGTCCTCCGCCCCGTTCTCCACATGAATCGTCCCGTTTCAACACACAACAACAACATGGGATGCCAACAGTCTGTCACGTTAGCTAAGTACACTGAAAATTCCGAAAACGATTCCTCTTCAGATGAAAGCATCACACAGAAATGAATGAGATCTGATCTTTCACGGAGGAAGAAATGACTGGTGGACCGCTGCGAGTGTCGATGGTTTCATCAACGGATCTGCAGAGATCCTGCAAGCCACCATCAATGATTAATAAACTGCAAATCAAACAAAGAAACTTCCAAACATGTGCAATGTTTTAAACATTCAGTTTACCTGTTGAAATCAGAAGCTTTTCACAGTTTAGTCGGTCTGGTTCTGCTCACAGTGTTCATTCACAATAGGCTCATTTCGATTGTAAATCTGGTAAATTTACGACTTTAAAAATCATAATTTTTTTTTTTTTTTTTTTGGTGGCCCTAATACTCCGTCGTACCATAACACCGATGTTTATAGAATTCAACTTTGCCGCAGCGCAAACACATACATGTATCTGCAGACACCCTGGGTCCGCCTGCATTCTGCTGCTGGCGCTGTCTCACTCACATGACGTCAACGCGTCACGTGACCCGAATCGAGCCGTTTCTGAAGCAGGGCGAAATGCGAGTGTGATTTGTCGTTGATTTGGTCAAATTTTACAAAAACCTGCGTTTGTCAACGGTAATTATTTGTTATTTTTGATACATTAGAACATATGGAATATATCTGGATACGCATTTTAGCTTTGTCCCAGGGCATTACTAACCCTTTAACACGATCTGGAAATAAATCTTCATAAGATACTCCACGTCTTTCATCTTCGAGCACGGCTCTGATAAACAGACAAATTTGGTTCTCTTCTCATTAATTTATTACTTAAATCTCGTAAATTTACGAGTTTTTTTCTCTTAAATTCACGACTTTTAATATCGTAGATTTGCGACCTTTTTTCTCGTAAATTTACGACTTTTAATCTTGTAGATTTACAAGATTAGAAGTCGTAAATTTAGCCTATGACTTTTAAAGTCATAAATATACGACTTTATTCTCGTAATTTAGCAGTTACGACTTCTTTGTCGCAAATTTAGTAGATTTAAAGTCGGAATTTAAAAAATATTTTTTTCTTTATGAAGTGGCCCTAATACTCGGTCGTAAACATTCATAAAAAACATTTATCATAAGTAGTAGTAGTAATTCATTTTGTGCATAATATTATATACTATAAAACAACTTGAAGAGGCACTTGGAAGCTAAAGGAGATGATTCTTTTTAGTGAAATGAAGCCAGTTCTCTAGCCCCGCCCTCTATGTCAGAATGACTTTTTGCATTTTATTTATGTTTTTTATTTGCAGAAGAGAAAGAAACTGCTGGAGCCATTAAACGGTTATTTATAGACTTAGTTTCAGATTTAACATAGGTATTTAGGTGTAACAGCTTTTCCCTCATCTCTCTTTGAGCAGTGGCATTGACCACATATGCTGTAACTTTAGTGTCATTTTTCACTCTGCTGTCTGATTTCTAATGAAATCAGGTTCTGTCTTAAACCATGTTCATAGTTTGTACGAGGCCATTGATTTAAAACCAATTTGAATGAAAGACAAGAGGATCTAGTTGATGCTGTTTTTCCCTTGAGAAATTGTCTATGACCGGAAAAAAAGTAAAGTAACGAGTAGTGAATTACATTCTAAAATAAGTAATAAGTAAAGTAATTTTATTACAATTTCATCCACGAACTAAAGTAAAGTAATCAATTACTTTTTTATAGTGAAAACCCAAAACTGTCTGCTTTTCACTTAAAGTGTGCAACAATCAGACAGTTCTGATCAAAATCAAAGAGGAGTGATGTTAGAACTACGGCTGAGCTAACAGCAGCTCACTGACCGCAGTAGAAAACATTACAACAGGAATAAGTTTGACATTAATGTCAGACACGCTGGAAATGTCTGACTTTTGGTCTGATTACAGGATTATGTGAGAACGGAAATTTAGGAAACTTTTAACTGGTGAGAAAAGATCTTCTGCAGCTCGACGTCTCATAGCCAAAGCTAATGCTAGTGTTAGCATTAGCACAGATTGAATGAATAAAATCTTAATTACCTTCATAATCAAACAAGCAGCATTCAATGAACTACCTGTAACCTTTGTCTAACTTTAACAGTGTTGTCAGAGAGAAATAAACCACGACTTGTTTAATATCCTTCATCTTCTTAACCGCTTTGTCCCTTTCGGGGTCGCGGGGGTGCCAGAGCCTAACCGGCTACTGATGGTCGAAGGCAGGGTACAGCCTGGACAGGTCACCTATATCCTAAATCCATAGAAATTTTGGGGAATCAGCTGATCTGCTGCATTCTGACTGCAGACAGGATTGCTGACATTTGTACTTTGATTTGTGAATAATCTAAGAGGAGAAAAACAAATACAAGGTAGGACATTTATAAAATAAATATTGTGTATAACGCATGCTCAGGAGAATCTGTCGAGCAAACATTTTGATCGTTGTTTACATACTCCTATCGAGACCCCGGATTGGTCCGTTTATAATTTGAATTGCTGGTGATAAAGAAAAAATGTAATGAAGAAAAAAAAAACAGGATTAACAAGAACTTGTTAAGAAAAAGAATGATTATTCTGACAATAAAGGTGACGGAGAAATAGTTGTTTATTTATTTATTGAAGTCTATGGGATTTTGGCTTCTTGGAACCAGTGGGTACCTCCTGTTTGGGGGGGTCACTCAGTCCAGTTCTCATGTACAGTCAATGTCAATGACATACGGCATTAAAGTGTGAAAGTGCACACACACACACACACACACAAAGCTTTGGGTTAGTCCAGTTTGTATAGTGATATGCTGCTTACTAAGTAGCTGTTAGTTAGTTGTTAAATCACTAAGTAGCTCGGTGGTTTTGATCAAACGTTATCGGTTTTAGTGCTTCCAGAAGTTCTTTATATTCCGGTGACGTCCTGGAGTAGAGGTGATCTTTCTGCCACTGCTGGAGTATTTCCCCCTCCTTCTCCCCAAACAGCCCCATCTTCTGGTATCCCTGCACTAACAGCTGTCCTCCAATGTCGTGGTATGTTCTGGTGGCTTCCCTGGACAAATCGTTCTTTCTGCATACAGCGGTCTGGATTTCTGAAAAGTTTAGATACAAAATGTAGAAGATGTTGAATCACTGATCTCAGAAACTTACTGACTCATTCAGGGGGGGGCCACAGACAGAATGGGCTAGTTTACCTGCATCCCTCCTCAGGTTCTCTGACATCTCAGGATTGGATACGATCAGTGACATCTTCAACAGTTTGACTTCATCCCCTTCAAGAAGAACGTCAGCAAGCTTCTTCCTGAGTGAAGAGAAGACATCAGGGTTTTTCCTGGACAGAGAATTTAGCGGCTCCAGCTCGAACACATGATCAAGTGTTCCCAGGCCTTGATCTTTCAGTCATTCATAACTGCAGTTACACACATCCACCAGTAAGAGCGAGTGGCGCTGTGTCCAAATTTGCGCATTAAACTGAGGCACTCCAAGCCAATGGTTGGGCCCGAATTTCCCCGTCAAACCCCTAACTACTAAAAAACTCGATCTGGAATTAGGGGCGACCGTGGTGCAGCGGTAGGGCGGTCGACTCCTGATTGGAAGCGAGCAGGTTCGACTCCTGCCTTGATCTTTTCTCACCAGTTAAAAGTTTCCTAAATTTCCGTTCTCACATAATCCTTGTAAACAGACCAAAAGTTGGACAATTCCAGCGTTTCTGACATTAAAGTCAAACTTCTTCCTGTTGTAATGTTTTCTACTGCGGTCATTGAGCTGCTGTTAGCTCAGCTGTGGTTCTAACATCACTCCTCTTTGATTTTGATCAGAACTGTCTGATTGTTGCACACTTGAAGTGAAAAGCAGACAGTTTTGGGTTTTTCACCATAAAAAAGTAATTGATTACTTTACTTTAGTTCATGGATGAAATTGTAATGAACTTACTTTACTTATTACCGCCCATGTGTCGAAGTGTCCTTGGGCAAGACACTGAACCCTGAATTGCCTCTGGTGAAAGGTTGGCGCCAGTGTTGTGATTGCGAAGCGCTTTGGGCCCTCGAAGGAGGGTAGAAAGCGCTATACAAGTATACGCCATTTACCATTTACCATTAGTAGATTCTAACAGCCCTGAAGGATGAGTAGATGGAGCTCGGCTCCCTCAGAGGAGGCTCTTACCTGACTCTCTGAGCCTCTTTGCTGTTTCCGGTGGTCAGGATCTGCAGGTGGTCCTGGGTGAGAACTTCTCTGCACAGCCCCCGGTTCCCCTTTACATCTATCATCTCATAAAGTCTTGGGTGGTACTTTTGCAGCTTCTCCTTCAGCTCTCGGTTTTCGGGTTTCATCAATTCTTTGTGAGCTGTTTTGAAGGTGTTGATGGGGGGGATGTGATCTGCGTTCACAAGAGAACTGCTGTTCTTCAGCTTTTGGTTTTTGGGTTTCGTCAATTCTTTGTCAGCGGAGGAGGTGGAGCCTTTGGTCTTCCCGACACCTTTGATCCTTCAGGAAACAACAGATTTGATTGACTCCAAACATCAGTGTAACCTTCAGCATCTGTTTCGCATCTGTACCAAAAACGACTGTAAAATCTGCATTTTTATGGGCATTAAGCTTTTAATGTGAGATTTCATCAAATCTTTGTCAGGGATAAAGAGGAACAGTTTGATATGAGAATTTAAAGAATGCAGGAATGGTCTATCTCAGGGGTGTCGAACTCAATCACAGAAGGGGACAAAATCCAAAACACACCTTAGTTCACGGGCCGAACAGGATAAACATTTATTGAACACACTAAAACTACATTTTTAAAACTTTAAAACCGTAACTTATTAACATAATTATGAACTAGATACCTGCAATAATGTTAGTGTGAATGCTGTGAGCTGAATTTGGCCACTGAAGATGCTAGTGCTGATTGTTGAAAATGCTGAAACTGATAATACTGAAAATGCTGAAGTTGATAATTGAAATTACTGATGCTGATAAACAGCTAAAATATTAGCAAAATTTCAAATTAGCTTTAAAAACTACCCTTTTTTCCCCCACTGGGACAACGGACATTGGCGGTGCGCCAGGACACAGCGGCCTCTCTGGGATCAAATGAGAGTGTAGCTAGCAAACCCAGTAGCTTTCCTAACAAAATGAACTTTTCTAACAAAATAATCCATGATTTTGGGGACTCTGCTAAGTATTAGAGCTGAATGTGCTGGTCGAATCACGATGCTTCAGCAAACTTTGGACATTAGGGCGACAGTAGCTCAGGTGGTAGAGTGGGTCGGCCAATGATCGAAGGATAGGCGGTTCGATTTCGGCTCCCGCCAGCCAAGTGTCGTTGTGTCCTTGGGCAAGGCACTTAACCCTACTTGCCTCCAGTGTGGCTCCACTGGTGAGTGAATTCATATGACTGTTCCGGTGATGATCAGAGGGCAGCGGGTCCAGACAATATCCCAGGACGTGTGCTGAAAGACTGCGACCAATGAGCTAGCTAAGGTACTAACTGCTGACACATGATTGTGTAGCCAGACACAAGGAGAACCTAGTTACAAGTTTTCTGACAATACCACGGTGGTGGGTTTGATCAGGGAAAACAACGAATCAATGTACAGGGAAGAAGTGGATCACATGAGGGACTGGTGCAGGCTGAATAACCTGGTGCTGAATGTAAACAAGACCAAGGAAATGATCATTGACTTCCGGCGGACCCCACCTGATCATGCTCTGCTCACCATCAGAGGTCAAGTTGTAGAGAGAGTGGAGAACATCAGGTTCCTGGTAGAACAAATCTCTAAGGATCTGCGATAGACATCCAATACTTCAGCAATTACCAAGCAGGCCCAGCAGAGACTGCACTTTCCGAGGAGGCTAAAAAAACTTCTGTCACAACCTGCATCCTCAAAACCTTCTACAGAGGTCTGGGGGAAAGCGTTTTGACATACTGCCTGCCAACTTGGTTCTCCAGTTGCAGTAAGGCAGACAGAAAACCCTTGAGAGAATCGTCAGGAGTGCGGAGAAGATTGTTGGAGTCTCTCTCCCCTACGTTCAAGATCTCTTTAAGAGCTGCTGCAGGAGCAAAGCACTAGCGATAGCCTGTGAGTCTTCACAACCTCTCCAGAAGTTTTTTGAGCTGTTGCCTTCAGCCAAAAGGTACAGAAGTTTAAAGGGCAGGACCTCCAGGTTTATCAGCAGCTTGTTATCACAAGCTGTCAGACTACTGAACACCTAAATCTGGTCTGTGTCTACCTTCGGTCCCTCCTGTAGCTGGGTATCATGTTGGACCTGTTGACTGGTTGGGCGGGAAATACTGTGATGTTTCAGGGGAGCATGAAACAATGAAGTAATGAAGGGAAGTAGGGGTGTAGAGTTAGGGTGAGGGGGGTCGCTCATTTTAACTCCCTTTTGCTCTTGTATTTGTATCTAACAGCCTTTTACTGCTATTGTAGGTTTTCATTTAACACTTTTAGATTATTTTTCTAACATTGTATGTTGTTGTCTTGATTTTACACTCTCATGGTCCCAGGAAACACTATTTCACTTTGTCTGTAATACGCTGTACGAAGGAAAGAGACAAAAAAGCTTCTATCTTCTATCTATCTAAAAAGAAAAAACTAAGGTTAGCCAAAACAGCTAGCATGTAGCTGAAATATTAGCTGAACTCCAAAACAGCCTACAAAATCTTAGTAAATGCCAAAATAGTAACGAAAAATCTATCAGAATGTCAATTTTTAAAACTTTAAACCTGTAAATTTTACCATAATTATGAATAATAAAAAGGCAGGAATATTATTTCAGAATAAATCAACTTAAAACTTAAATAGCTTTTAATAATTTACGCTCCATAAAAATATATTTTGTCAAAATGATAAAAGTTAGAAATAAGCGCAAAATAACATCAGATCATTGATAACAATAAAATAATCTGGAGGGCCGGATCCGGCCCCAGGCCTTGACTTTGACACATGTGGTCTAACTGATGCTGCTCTACATTTGTCATGCCTGAGCTCTACTCAGCCCTTCTTTTCCCTGCCTTGCTGAGCTGTCCTGATTGCTCATCTGCCTCACCTGTTCTGCCAACTACTTATACCTTGCCTCTCCAGTCTTCCCCTGTCAGATTCTTCATGGCCTCAGAGCCCAATGTGCGAGATCCCTGGTCTACTTTCAAGTCAGCCTGCTCTGCCTGTCAGCTCATTGAGCCCTCATCCAGTCTGCCTGCCTGCCAAGCTCTCATCCCTGGTCTCGTCTTTCCTCATCCCTGGACGAAAGACTCCTCTGCATTAAAACTTTTAAACTTGCCCTCTGTCTTTGACGCTTTACTCGGGGTCCTCTAACAAACTTCCCAACAGAAGAATCTGACCAAACATGGACCCCGATCGTCATACAGAGTGGAAGGGAGAGGGTGCTGTCAAAAAAACTGGATGCACAGGTGTCTGACCTCAGTTTCCGAGTTGAAGAGGTGACTCGACTTGTGCTCTTACCTGTCTCTCTGAGCCTTTTTGCTGTTTCCGGTGGTCAGGACCTGCAGATGGTCCTGGGTGAGAACTTCTCTGCACAGC
Source organism: Oryzias melastigma (assembly GCF_002922805.2). Lineage (NCBI taxonomy): Eukaryota > Metazoa > Chordata > Actinopteri > Beloniformes > Adrianichthyidae > Oryzias > Oryzias melastigma. Next base: position 27,228,246 of record NC_050515.1, on the reverse strand, counting down.
CCCTGGTCCTTTTGCGGCTTCTCCTTCAGCTCTTGGTTTTTGGGTTTCGTCAATTCTTTGTCAGCGGAGGAGGTGGAGCCTTTGGTCTTCCGGACACCTTTGATGCTTCAGGAAACAACAGATTTGATTGACTCCAAACATCAGTGTAACCTTCAGCATCTGTTTCGCATCTGTACCAAAAACGACTGTAAAATCTGCATTTTTACGGGCATTAAGCTTTTCATGTGAGATTTCATCAAATCTTTGTCAGGGATAAAGAGGAACAGTTTGATATGAGAATTTAAAGAATGCAGGAATGGTCTATCTCAGGGGTGTCGAACTCAATCACAGAAGGGGACAAAATCCAAAACACACCTTAGTTCACGGGCCGAACAGGATAAACATTTATTGAACACACTAAAACTACATTTTTAAAACTTTAAAACCGTAACTTATTAACATAATTATGAACTAGATACCTGCAATAATGTTAGTGTGAATGCTGTGAGCTGAATTTGGCCACTGAAGATGCTAGTGCTGATTGTTGAAAATGCTGAAACTGATAATACTGAAAATGCTGAAGTTGATAATTGAAATTACTGATGCTGATAAACAGCTAAAATATTAGCAAAATTTCAAATTAGCTTTAAAAACTACCCTTTTTTTCCCCACTGGGACAACGGACATTGGCGGTGCGCCAGGACACAGCGGCCTCTCTGGGATCAAATGAGAGTGTAGCTAGCAAACCCAGTAGCTTTCCTAACAAAATGAACTTTTCTAACAAAATAATCCATGATTTTGGGGACTCTGCTAAGTATTAGAGCTGAATGTGCTGGTCGAATCACGATGCTTCAGCAAACTTTGGACATTAGGGGACAGTAGCTCAGGTGGTAGAGTGGGTCGGCCAATGATCGAAGGATAGGCGGTTCGATTTCGGCTCCCGCCAGCCAAGTGTCGTTGTGTCCTTGGGCAAGGCACTTAACCCTACTTGCCTCCAGTGTGGCTCCACTGGTGAGTGAATGCATATGACTGTTCCGGTGAGAGTTTTGCACTTTGGCTGCGGATTGTGCATAGAACGAAGACATGAAATCTTTTTTAACTGATTGCCCAAAAGGATCCATGACGAGTTGGCTGCTAGAGAACGACCAAAGACCTTGCATGACTTGATAGAACTAGCAGCGATAGACGCATTTCTACAGACCAGTAGAAATCCCAAAGGACAGACCATTTACATGCGGCCCATGAGAAGGCAGATTCCTGAACACACTCTCAGTAAAATGCGTACATATTCCACGACTTTGCACTCTGAAATACCGTGTATAATATACGCCAAACACGGTTTTTGCGTGCATATGTTACACAATGGTAGAGAATAGGTTGCGCCGGCGTACAATATACACGACTTTTTAGGTTTCGTTTTGATCACGTGGTCAGAAATCCTCCGGCTCTTTTCTAAATGACGTCGTTCCTGGTTAAGGTTAGGATTACGGTTATGGTTAGGGTTAGAAAAGCAAATTGTTCGTTTGTGGGGCTGTCTGTGATGCTCACGCCTCCACCAGGGGATGTGTCAATCGTGGAAAACACATTTTAACACGTTTAGGACCGCGCGTATTATATGCACGCAAAAACTGGTTTTGGCGTACATTATACACGGTATTTCCCAAATCGTGGAATATGTACGCATTTTACTGAGACTGGGCTGCTTCAGGACATTCAGATCAGGCCAATCAGGAACCAATGGAGCTTGGGAGGATGCAATTAGCTCCAGAGGAGAGATTGAGACAAATTCAGCAACATCTGTGTTTGTATTGTGCTGGAGCTGGCCTCATTGTGCGTAACTGTCCGTTAAAAGGAAAGGCTCAGCAGCATTGATGGGATCGCTGCTGAGCCCTACTGAACCTTCTAATGTTTATGGTGTCTGCCAAATCTCGCCCATCAACCTTTGCCTGCTATCACCTTAATAACAGGTCAGTGTCTTTGCAGATGTTTTTCGACTCTGGAGCTCATAATGAATTCATTGACGAGGAAGTTGTTCATAAATATAAAATCCCGTGTCAACTAGGGCTGTGGATCATTCTTAGGTGGCGATTCGATTCACGAATCAAGCTCAGCAATTCAGGAATCGAACCACAATTCTTTTTATTATAATGTTTATTGCTATGTGTATGTTTATTTACTGGATCAATAAAAAAGTAAATTATTTGTATTTAATCATCATTTATACCTTTATTTAAAACAGGAGATCAGAATGAACAAAACTGATTTAAAAAAAAAAACTCAAAGATTCAGATAAAAATAAATGTGGTCATTTTAAACTTTTTTTTGTCGATCTTCGAGTTCAGCAGTAAAACAACATAAATAGGATAAAAATCACTGCTGTTTTGGATCATTTAACAACAAAACTTGAAAAGTTTCTCCACAGTTTTCTATCCTCAATGTTCTTCAATATTTTACGTTCTAAGCATTACATATTGCTGCAGAGCCCGTATGAAAAAAAGATATTTTAGGTTTTTTCGCAACAGAATCATCGGATTCACGTTGAATACATTGTTAATTGCGTCAAATTTTGAAGAGTTACCATAACCAAAAGAGTGTAAACACTGGAGCTAAAGCTCTTATGTTAAAGCTAATTCATTTTTTCAGAACTTATGTCTGTGAGCAGAACTTCAGTCTCAGTTTTTGAACGGAAAAAAGCTCTCGCTAGTTTTACTTTGAAAACCGGAAGCTTCACCGTCACGAAGATGTGTTTACTTCTGTTTGCAGTACCGCGGCTCTTTCAGCTTTGTTTTAGTTTGTAAACTTAAAATCTTATATTTATCTGTATTTCAGAGCAAAAATACATCGTCCCCAGATGATATTTTGATAATATTTTACTACAATTTACAACATTTATAAAGATCGCGAATCAGCAATCTTGGACGTAGCGAATATCCGTACTCGAGATTTTGGGAGCTAATCTCAAATACCCGAGCACCCGGATATTCGTTACAGCCCTAGTGTCAACCCACATCTAGGTCTGTCAAAATCAAAGCCATTGATGGTCATCTCTTTTCAGAATGTGTTCGGTGTACCCTCCCCATCAGGATGCAAATCCGCAACCACTCTGAAGAAATAACCTTGAGGGTCATCCGTGCATCCTCTTATCTGTCATTTTGGGCCTCCCCTGGATGCAGAGACACGACCCACAGATCGATTGGGGAACAGGCAGTATTCTTACATGGGGGTCTGATTGTTCTGCTTGCTGTCTTACCACTGCAGGTCTCAAGGTCAGACAAACTAGTAAAACCACTGATGTATATCCAGAATTCCTGAAGTGTATATCTGAAACAGGTCTTTAACAAGCACAAAGCTTCCTCCCTTCCACCTCACAGATTTGGTACCAGGTACGTCCCCTCCTCTGGGTCGTCTGTATTCTTTATCTGCACCAGAGACAAGCTATGCACAAATACATCGAGGAGTCCCTGTCTGCCAGGCTCATTCGGCCCTCCTCCTCTCCTGACAGGGCAGGGTTTTTCTTTGTAAAGAAGAAAGACGGTGGGCAGCACCCGTGCATATACTATAGAGGGCTAAACCAGATCACATTGAAAAACCGTTACCCTCGTCCCCTGACCGCCTCTGTATTTGAATCGCCTGTATCTTCACCAAATTTGACCTTCGTAATGCTTACCATCTCGTTCAGATCAGAGAAGACGACGAATGGAAGATTGCATTCAACACCCCTGCAGGGCATTATGAGTATCTTGTAATGCCGTTTGGCCTCACTAATGCTCCTGCAGTGTTCCAGGATATGGTCAATGATGTTTTGAGATATGATTAACAACATATGTACTTAAGAGATTTGAACATTCAACAAACCTGCTGTGTATTTTTAGTTTGTTTTAGATATTTTTTTACACATTTGTCATGGTGAGAATATAGACTCTTGCGTTCTAAGTCTTTAGCATCTGCTCTGCAGCTGAAATTAGTTCAGTTTTACTCCAAAGCTTCCAGATGATTCTGCAGGCAGTCATGTTTCCTACATGAAGACAATGTTTTCCCTTCCCCTTAATTTGAAGTGGCAGAGGAAGTCAAAGTTGTGTCAGGATTCTTAGTCTTTAAATTTCACCCTCCAAAGAGAGGGGTCCAAAGTCCACCATCGCGAGGGTATCCACGTCGCTCTGAGAAGAGCTTTTCTTTACCTGGTGCGCGAAATATTAGACACTATTTTTTTCATCTCACCCCATGACGGAGTATTGGGGCCACCAAAAAAAAGCAATATTACTATTTTTATTCTCTAATCTTGTAAATTTACAAGTTTTTTTTCTCATAATTTTTTTAAAATGAAAGGGAGACTATAGTCCAGTGAATGAACGGCGTGAGCGGAAGCAGACCGGCCAAACTGTGAAAAGTGTCTTGGATTTCAACAGGTAACTGAATGTTTAAAACATTTCAGAAGTTTGGAAGTTTCTTTGTTTGATTTACAGTTTATTCATATTTTATTCATTGATGGTTTGCTTGCAGGATCTCTGCAGATCCCGTTGATGAAGCAGCTGTTTACTTCCAGTCATTTTTTTCCTCCGCAACAAACAAGATCTCCTCTAACTCTGTGATCCTTCCGTCTGAAAAGGCCTGTTTTAATAAATTTTAATGGTCTTGTGCTAACGTAATAGATTATTGTCATTTCTCATTGTTGTTTTGTGTTGAGACGGGACGTTTCATTTGGAGAAGGAGGCATCCGGAGCTCTGTTTACATTCTCCTTTGGTTTCTGTGCACGACAGAGACATTACTTAAGGCGACGAAAGGGCTTCTGGGTATGTGGAAAGGGCAAAATAAAGTCACAGTCCTGTGAACGTGTGTCTCTGAGCTCTTTTTTTTTACATATGAAACTCTGCATTAGCGACACTGAAGTCAGCTTTACTGATAATTTGATTTTGAATCACCAAAAGGTTCAGAATTTCTTTGTTTTTAACACCGATCTGGTAAGAAATCTTCACAAGATAATTCACATCTATCATTGAGCCCAGATCTGATAGACAGACAACTTGATTAATTAGTCGTAATTAAAAAAAAAATTCTTCATAAAGTGGTCATAATACTCGGTCATATCACCCTCCGTTAGGAGGGGTAAATGAAGGGGAAGGGCTAAGGGGAGGGTCAATGATGTTTTGGGAGATATGATTAGTATTTGTCTATTTAGATGACATCTTGATTTTTCTCCCGTTCTGAGACCGAACACGTTCTTCATGTCCGAAGGGTTTTGAAGAGACTGTTGCAAAACAACCTGTATGTCAAAGCCGAAAAATGTGAGTTTCACACTCGTTCCACCTCGCTTTTAGGGCACATAATCACCCAGAATCAAATCAAAATGGATCCCTCTAAAACCCAATCTATTTTGGAATGGTCAGTCCCTGAGTCAACTTTTACAGACGATTCGTTAAGGGCTATAGCCAGGTCCCTGCTCCTCTAAATGCTCTAACATCTACCAAAACCATGTTTCACTGGTCCCCTCCTGCCAACGAGGCCTTTCAAGAACTGAAAAGACAGTTCACCATGGCTTCCATTCTAATAGTCCCGGACCCAGAGAAACAATTCATCGTTGAGGTTGACCCTCAAAAACTGGGATTGGCGCAGTCTTATCTCAGAGGTGGGAGAAAGATAACAGTGTTCACCCTTGAGCCTACTATTCCTGCAGACTCACTCCAGCCGAGAAGAACCATGACATCGGGGACCGTGAATTACTGGCTATGAAGAAAGCCTGTGAGGAGTGGCGGCATTGGCTGGAGGGCACCAAGATACCATTTCTGGTATTTACTGACCATAAGAACCTTGAATACCTTTGAACCACTAGGAGACTTAATACCTGGCAAGCTCGCTGGATCATGTTTTTCCCCAGATTCCATTTCAACCTCAGCTACAGACTGGGTTCTGAGAACACAAAAGCAGACGCTCTGTCTCTGATTTCTGAAGCCCCAGAAGAGGAACCTAGTCACGAGTTCATCCTGCCTGACTCCATTACTATGCCCGTCTCTCTGTCCTCCGAACTGACGTAGAGAACAAAGTTGCCTCCATCCTATAGCACCATCCTGCTCCATCTGCCTGTTTGGATCTGACTGTATATTGAGACTGTATATTGTTGACCATCTACGTTTTGAAGTCCTGCAATGGTGTCATAATTCTAACCTTTTTTTCTGCCATGCAGGCATCAAGAGAACTGCAGGTATAGTCCAAAAACAGTTCTGGCAGCCTACATTCCTTGCTGACTTTAATGAGTATGTCTCTGCTTTTCCTGTGTGTGCTCAGGCCAAAAAGGGAAGACAACGTCCGGCAGGATTACTACACCCCCTGTTAGTGCCACACAGACCCTGGTCCCACATATCCATGGACTTTGTCACAGAACTGCCTGCCTCTCGCAGTAATACCACCATTCTTACTGTTGTCGATAGGTTTTTGAAGATGGCACACTTCATTCGTTTACCCAAGCTCCCCTCTGCCAAAGAAATGTCTGATATTCTGTCCCAGCACATCTTCAGAATCCGTAACCTGCCTAAAGATATTGTGTCAGACAGGGGTCCACAGTTTGTTGCCAGGTTCTGGGCTGCATTCCGCAGACAGTTGGGCATCACAATCCGCTTGTCGTCTGGCTTTCACCTCTAAACTAACGGATAATCCGAAAGACTCGACAAGAAAGGGCTGCTCATTCTTTGCTCCCAGGAACCCGCCTTATGGTCACAGGAGGTGGTCTGGGTTGAATATGCCCACAACAGCCTCCCTTCATCTGCCACAGGGCTGTCACCTTTTCAAGTGGTCTATGGTTTTCAACCCCCCATTTTTGAAAATCAAGAAAAAGAGGCCTGGGTTCCCTCAGCTGTGGCTTCGGTCAGACGTTGTTGCCGGACCTGGATGAAGGCTCAGAGAATCCTGCTCCGATCCGTCGCTGGTTACAAGAAAGCAGCAGACGGGTCCAGGGTTGCTCCTCCCACTTATCAAGTTGGCCAACGCGTGTGGCTGTCCACAAAGGACCTTCCCCTTTGTGTCAAATGTAAGAAGCTGGCATCACGGTTCATTGGCCCTTTTCCAATATCCAAAGTTATCAACCCTGTGGCGATTCGGTTGCAGCTGTCCAGAACCCTTAAGATACACCCCACAGTCCATGTTTCCAAGTTGGAACCTGTTAACGTCCACTCTTGTTCCCCCTCCCAGGACCCCTCCTCCTGCTCGTTTTATTGATGGTGGCCCTGCCTACACTGGTCGTCGCCTCCTATAGTCTAGCCGTCAAGGTTGTGGGCCCCGGTATCTTGTCGATGAGGACGGGTATGGTCCTGAAGAGCGGTCCTGGGTTCCTGCTAGTTTTATTTTGGATGATGCCCTTATCGCTGACTTCCACAGGGCTAACCCTGGGCATCCCATCCGGGCGTCTGGAGCCACCCGTTGAAGGGGGGGGGGGGGTGTACTGTCATGCCTGAGCTCCACTCAGCCCTTCTTTTCCCTGCCTTGCTGAGCTGTCCTGATTGCTCATCTGCCTCACCTGTTCTGCCAACTACTTATACCTTGCCTCTCCTGCCTTCCCCTGTCAGATTCTTCATGGCCTCAGAGCCCAATGTGCAAGATCCCTGCTCTACTTTCAAGTCAGCCTGCTCTGCCTGTCAGCTCACTGAGCCCTCATCTAGTCTGTCTGCCTGCCAGCCAAGTTCTCAGCCCCGGTCTCGCCTTTCCCTGGACAAAAGACTCCTCTGCATTAAAACTTTTAAACTTGCCCTCTGTCTTTGACGCTTTACTCGGGGTCCTCTTACAAACTTCCCAACAGCATTGGTATAAAAGAGACAAATAAATGTTAATGACTAGAAAAAGCAAGGGTAATTGATCCAAATGTTTCCATTGGCTGGATTAAGACTCTCCAGTAACTCGTCCATCATGTTGATGATTTCAAATGGGGTGGCACAGACAGGTTATTAAATACAGTACTACCCAAGGTCATAACTACGCCTCTAATGTGATGTGAGGGGTGAAAAATTTTTTTGATATGACACTCCACGTTGCTGCTCCTGCTGCCACTTAGGGTTCCTACACTCTTCTTTCAGTTAAATTTAAGACTTTTTAAGACCTTGCATATAAAAAATTCAGACATATTTCTCAACCTAATTCCCAGTCCTATAGACGAAGAAAAGACAAGTACACACACGCTCTTACACTCACAAGCACAGACAAACAAACATCCAGATTTACGTCCACTAAAATGTCATGCAAGTATTTAGTCAGAAAAACGTACTCGTGGAACCTCCCGACCAGACCGAGGTTGTTCGTTTTGATGAGGTTGATGTCCTCCTCAGTTAAATTCTTCACGTCTCTTGTGTTGAGCATGTCCTTTAGCTGTCGTTTGGCCTCCTCCTGCTCCTTACGTCCTCCTCCCACAATGGCATATTTTGAGGACAGTGCAGATGTCTCTTCATAGCCTTTCTGCAGCTTCACAGCAGCCGTGTATCTGGATGGGTTCTGCTGAAGCTGAGGAAGAATAAAGACAGCAGGTTAGTTTCATGACAATCCTCTTCCTTATCATCTTCATCTGCTGAAGCTCCAGCTTCAGCTATTAGATATAGAACACTACCAGCTTTAGAACCAGAACATTTGTTTCGTAACACTGATCCTAACAACATATGTACTTAAGAGATTTGAACATTCAATAAACCTGCTGTGTATTTTTAGTTTGTTTTAGATATTTTTTTTACACATTTGTCATGGTGAGAATATAGACTCTTGCGTTCTAAGTCTTTAGCATCTGCTCTGCAGCTGAAAGTAGTTCAGTTTTTTACTCCAAAGCTTCCAGATGATTCTGCAGGCAGTCATGTTTCCTACATGAAGACAATGTTTTCCCTTCCCCTTAATTGGAAGTGGCAGATGAAGTCAAAGTTGTGTCAGGATTCTTAGTCTTTAAATTTCACCCTCCAAAGAGAGGGGTCCAAAGTCCACCATCGCGAGGGTATCCACGTCGCTCTGAGAAGAGCTTTTCTTTACCTGGTGTGCTCTTAACCACTGAAGTTTACATTTAAATGTGAGTAATGACTTTTTGTTGTAGTGTGACCTTTTTAAGGTTATAAAACCACTGTTGTTATTTGTATTCAAGCGCTGGAAGCTCCGTGCTAAAGCTAGTGGACCAGTGATTATGGTAAGGTCATCGAATGAAAGTCACGTCCGAAATATTAGACACTATTTTTTTCATCTCACCCTACGATGGAGTATTAGGGCCACCAAAAAAAAAAAAAAAGTAATATAATTAGTTTTTTTCTAGTAAAATTATGACTTTAAATCTCACAAATTTACAAGTTTTTTCTCATAAATTTATTAAAGTTACAGGCGTCTAGCAACTGGGCCACTGACTGATGCAAAAAAAAAAAAAAAAAAAAAAAAGTCGTCCGACTGCAGTAAAAATTTAACTTTTCCTTAAAACTTTTGTGGCCACAGAGCGATAGGAAAAGTGTTACTGCCCCCTGCCCATTACAAATACCGCCGTACAACCACCTAGCATTTAGGTCGTCATGTGAAGTCATTTTGGGATATGTGACCCTAGTCTGAGGAATCTCTGCAGCGTACTTACAGTGGCCTGGACTTTGCCTCGAAGGTTCAGCCCCTCCTGTCGGAGGTCTTTGCAGTCTGGTCGGATGGCCTGGGCAACAGCATGATACAGGCACTCCTGGTTCTCTGAATGGTTCGGTATCACAGAATCATGTGGACCCAGAACTTCAAAATGTCCACTGTAGAGGCTCTGCTCGCCACAGATCCTTTTCTTCACCTTTGAGGCAAATCCCTCATTCCTAGACACAAACAGGAACACGTAATGGCAAAAAATTACTGATTCAAAGGGAAACAAATTAGTAAAAATAGTTAATTTCAACATAGCCAATTAATATAATGTTAGTTAGAATAGAATAGAATAGAATAGAAAATACTTTATTAATCCCTTTGGAGGTCCTCAGGGAAATTCAAGTACCAGCGTCCGTACAGCAGTAAAATACAAAATAAGTAAAATAGAATAACAAAATGAAGTAATAAAATAGAATAGCAAAATAAGTAAAATAGACTGAATATAGCTAAATATGCAATAGAAAAAATTATAAATAATGCAGAAAATCAACATTGCACAATACCCTGAGTGTATGTACATATGTTAGTTGTAGCTTTTAAGAACCACTTTCACAACAACTTTTATTATTGTAAAACAAAAACGTGTTCTCACACCAGAAAGCTCTTAGACATGTGCATGAATGGATAGAGGTTCAACTGAAATTCTGTTGAGCTGATTCTGGCAATCTACCTACAGATCCTTTATTTTTCAGGTTTGCAAAGTTAAGCTGTGTTTCAGTCTAACTCCTGGATTTTCTTATGTCTTTGTGTGTTTGGGTCTAATGGGGTCTTTGATTTTAGTTTTCGTGTTGGTTCTACTTGCTGGGGTCTTTCCTGAATTTCTGTATTTACATTTAATTTGGAATATCTGCCCTTGGTGTGTTTTTTGGTCTAACATCTGGAGCTTTTGATTGGACACTAGAATCATTTATTAGGTGTTAGATGTAAGCTTCCATGGTTGTCTGTTCTGGCCCTGAGAAGACTGATAAATTGATTTAAGAGTTTCTTAAGTTGATTATATGAGTGGATCTATTTGCTGGAGTCTGATGTTTGAGCCCGCTTAGTTCTTTCTGCTAAAGTCTTTGATGTGAGTTCATGTTTGTAACTATTTGCTGGAGTCTGATAATATAACTTTATTGTTTTATACAACTTTATTGAGAAGGGACAATGCATAATAATGAACATTAAAACAAATCTAAATATGCCAGATTATAGCCTCAGGCTAATTTCCATCTGGAGTCCCTTGGCAGCTTTGTTAAATGAAATAAAACAGTTTAAGAGATAAACACTACACATACCATTATAAAACACAGGTAAAATACAGCATACAAAATAAAACAAATAAAATGCAGAAAAGATTTAAACAGATATATAATTTTTTTTAAATTATAGCTTGCTTTAAAATAGTTTTCCTATTTCTGGTCATTTGTGATTGCAGATTTGAGACTCCAAAAGCCACAGTTTCAGCTGTTTTTTAAAAATGACAACATTTTCACTTTCTCTTATTGTTATTGGTATTCTGTTCCAGAAGGTTGACCCTGGAATGATAATGGTAATGGATCACGTATGGATATTAGGGATGTCCCGATCTGATCTCGTGATCAGAAATCGAGCCCCATCACGTAGTGACTCGATCGAAATCGGACATAGTCTCCCAATCAGAATCGGATATTTCATTTACTCTTATTATGATCAACGCTTTATATTTCAGGCATATTATTTCAGATAAATACTCCACTAGAAGTCTGCATGTCATTAACAGATCACCAAATGTAAATGCCATAAAATGCAGCAGAAAACAGCAGCAGCTAAAGCAGAAGGCTAATGTAAACAGAAGGTCAAGCTAGCTAGTAGATCACAGATTCAGACTTCCGGGACCAATAACTCTTTTAAAAACACTTTAAACTGACAGCAAGTGTCTCTATTGGTTTGTCTTAACTCAAACAACAACCTATAAAGGCATTTCAACAGAAAAAGACAGTATTTTTTTTAATGTGAAGCTCTTCATGCTGCAGACAGATGGCTAAACAGCAGCTGCTAACTGCTACATGCTAGCGCCGTGATTTAACTCCTTGGGACCCGAGCTGTCCTTTGATATGCCTGTTTTATTTATCTGACAGAGAAATAAAAGTTAAGAAAATTAACTACTGTGGTATTAAAACCGAATATGTCTTCAGAACTTAAAAAAGTCGAATAGCCTTTAAAAAAAAGGAAGAAACTTTTTCTAATAAATGGTTCTAATGATATCAGCTAGTCACGAACACATTAAATTCATGCTAAAACGAATTAATCATTCATTTTTGAAAAATTTAAATGAGGACAGGAATCACATTTGGTCAAAAATGTTCAATAGCTCTAAATTTGTTGAAGCTAAACTCACTAAACTTTCTCACATGACTAATTATCACTTATATAACAAGAAAATAGTTATTTTTTTCCTAGTTTATATTTGTTGTATTTTTACTTGTTTATTAAAGCTACTTCACAGAAGTGTTTTATTTACGTTTTTAAAGGGATGTTAATGAAATATAAATAATGGACCAATCTGTTTATTCAATTTGTTCATGTGTTAAATGTGTTTTAAAAGTATTGGATCAGGACTCGGTATCGACTAGGGTAGGGCACCGAAGTTCGGTTCCAAGTAGGAACCGTTATGATTTGCGCGGTTCTACCGAAACCGAAAGATGCGGCTGCAAACGGTGCCGGATTTCGGTTCCAAATTGAAGTTTCATTTGTCTGTGGACATGTCAATCACTTGTACTCCCTTCTGATTTTTTACGATTCAGCCTATCTATTTACTTTCTTGTGTTCGTGGGCGGGCTCATATAAAACCGCCGAGATGGTCGGCTTCCGCAACGTCGGTGGGCGGGACTTTCGCTGTGAATAGTGGAGTTTCCGCAATTTTTAAACAACGCTGGAGCCCCATCCCAAAATGAAACAATGAATCGTTTCCTCCTTGTTGGGCTGCTAATAGCAGAAAGCTCGGCTCGGCTCCGCCCACCACCACAGCGGGTCGTCATCATCTGCTGCGCTTTGCAGCCGTGTGATTGACATTTATCTTCCGCCTTATTTTATTGAAATAAAATATTGCTTTTGCCCAAAAACAACTGCAAATAAATGCCACATTCCTGATTTAATTTAATAAAACGTCAGGCTAAAATTTCAAGGACGTTTAAGTTTATTTAAGACGGAGTTTTATATTATGCTTTATATTACGTGCGCACAGCTGCACGGCAGGAGGGAGTCTGCGCTTGTTTGAAGCCGTTCTGCTTTGGATTTAGGAAGATAAAGGCATTATTTTTTATTACTGAAGTACCGCAATAAGCACCGAAAGGGAACCGAAACCGAAACAAAAGAACCGCGGTAGCACCGGAACCGCATCAGAACCCATCGGTGCCCAACCCTTGTATCGACAGATACACAAAATCAAATGACTCGGAATCGGACCTGGCCCAAAAAAACCTGATCGGGACATCCATAATGGATATACTTTCTACAGTCTTTGATGTTTAAACATTTTTGCACATAGATAAAGCTGTCTTCCATGTTGGCTCATATTTAAATCTGTTGTATGAACTGGAATCTCTGATGTTTATGTTTAGATCTAAAGTTTCTACTTGAGTCTTTGACGTTTTAGACTGTTCTTCGTGTTTTCAACTGGTGTATCTACGGAACATAAAACATAAAGATGTTGGTTCATGTTTGGATCTATTGTATCTACAAAACATAAAACACAAAGATGCTGGTCAATGTTTGGATCTATTTTATCTGCTAAAGTTTTTTAAGCTGGTTCATGCTTGAATTTATTATCTGCTGAAAATTTGATGTTGGTTCATGTTTTGATCTACTGTTTCTGTTGGAGTTTTTGATGTTGGATAATCCATCCATCCATCTTCTTGACCGCGTCTTCCCTTTCGGGGTCGCGGGGGTGCCGGAGCCTATCCCGGCTGCTGATGGGTGAAGGCGGGGTACACCCTGGACAGGTCTCCAGTCTGTCGCAGGGCCTCAATCACACACATTCACTCTCACATTCACACCTAGGGGCAATTTAGAGTCACCAATGAACCTATGAAGCATGTTTTTGGACGGTGGGAGGAAGCCGGAGTCCCCGGTGAAAACCCACGCATACGCGGGGAGAACATGCAAACTCCACACAGAAAGGTCCCAGCCGGGATTCGAACCGGGGCCTTCTCGCTGTGAGGCAAGAGCGCTAACCACTGCGTCACCGTGCAGCCCATGTTGGATAATGTTTAAATCAATTTTCTGGAGCTCTTGATGTGGCTTCATATTTTGATTTACTATATCTAGTGGATTCTGTAAAGCTAGTTAATTTTTTGATCTACTGTAGTTGCTGGAGTCTTTGATGTTGGTTACTGATTGGATCTCCTGTATCTGCTGGATTTTTTTAAGGCTAGATCATATTTGAATCTACTGTATCCGTTAGGTTATTTAAAGCAAGTATATGTTTAGATATGCAGTTCATTGCTGTTGGTTCATGTGTGGATGTACTTGCTGCAGTCACTGTTGGGGTAACGAATTACAAAGTAACCAATTACTGTAATTTAATTACTTTTGTCAGTAACGGAAGAACATAACGAATTACAGTTCAAATGTCAGTAAATATGCACCAAAACAACCTGAAGAGGCACCTTGAAGCTGAAAGAGATGATTCTTTTTAGTGAAATGAAGCCAGTTCTCTAAGAAGAACTGGAATCACCATCTCTAGCCCCACCGTCTACATCAGAATGACTTTTTGCATGTTATTTATTTATTTGCAGAGGAGAAAGAAACTGCTGTAGGCATTAAACAGTTATTTATGTTTTCAATAGACTTAGTTTCAGATTTAACATATGTATTTAGGTGTAACAGCTTTTCCCTCATCTCTCTTTGAACAGTGGCATTGACCACATATGCTGTAACTTTAGTGTCATTTTTCACTCTGCTGTCTGATTTCTAATGAAACCAGGTTCTGTCTTAAACCATGTTCATAGTTTGTACGAGGCCATTGATTTAAAACCAATTTGGATGAAAGACAAGGTTTTTCCCTTGAGAATTTGAAAAAAGTAAAGTAACGAGTAGTGAATTACATTCTAAAATAAGTAATAAGTAAAGTAATATCACTACAATTTCATCCAGTCACTAAAGTAAAGTAATCAATTACTTTTTAAAAACAACTTACCCAACACTGGCTACAGTCTTTGATATTTGTAAATTCTTGCAAATAGCTATTAAAGTGATGAGTTTTGATGCTGTTTTATATTTGGAATTACTGTATCCGTGGGAGTCTTTAATGTTGGTTTTTGCTTGGATCTACTTGATATTTACTATCTGTGGTAGCCTTTGGAGTTAGTTCATGTTTGCATCTGCCTGTTGGAGTATTTTATGTATGTGTATGTTTAGGTCAACCTGATGGAGAACTTGATGTTTGTTTGTGTCTTTTTGGTTCTGCCTGCTGGAACCTTTGATGTTGGTGCGTCTTTGCATTTAGATGGCGAAGTTTTTGGTATTTGAGCATGCCTGGGGGTAACTGCTGTTTTTTGTGGAATTTTTTTTTTTTTTTTGTTATCATCCCAGCTCAAACAACATTCTTACAAATGACAAAAGAAGAATGACTGCAATCATTTTAGCAAATCTCAGTCTTGCAGAAGTTGTACTTACTGATGTTGATTTTCAGGCATCTTTTTCAGTCGAAGCTTGATGTCTCCAGCAGAGCTGTTCTTTCCTGGATAATAATCTTCTGAAAGCTTTTTGCCATGCTTGTCCACCACAATCACTCTGATGCCTTTGCCTTGCAGATCGTCACTCTCAGTGAGCACATGGATGTCCAGAGCTGTAGCGGGGCGGTTAACATTACCGACTTCCTCTGCATAATGATCACAGGTCTTTTTGTCAGTCTGAAGTGTTGAAGGGTGCTGGATGGTTTTGTTCAGCTGATATTTGTGCTGTTGTGAGTCAAAGAAACTCTGGGTGTCGGTCCTGCCAAATAAATTGCTAACAGCAGAACCAGCTCCACGGTTTACTGCAGTCATACAGCTTTTGGTCACCAGGGAGGTCATGTGTCTGCTACAGGCCTCAACCAAGGCATCAGAAACACTTAGTGCGATGAGGCTGATGAGTTCATCTTTGAGGCGCCTCACATCTGATAAATGGTCCCATTCATCCTGATCATAGTCATTATGTGGTAGATCCTTCATACTGTGTAGGAACTGAGGCACAAATTTGGTGTTGATGACATCCTCAGTGGGAAAGGAGCTGAGCATTTCTACAAACATTGTTATATATTGAGCTGTGTTCAAAATCACCATCACGTTTTTAACTTTCTTTTGGTTCTCCATGTGATGTCTTACAGAACCACAGACCTCTGAAAGGGTATTGAGAACCTTAGTAATCCTGGTACAGTCCATCATGAGGTCAGGAATTATGCTTCTCGTCAATACATCCACTGACTGGCGTATTTGTTCCTCACATTCTCTTTCTATTGTGAAGTCACTGAGCTCGTGGTCCATGGCAGTCTTTGGGACTGCAGAGCAGACGAAGCTAGTGAGAGCATTATTCAGGTGAACATTGGCTCTCACTAGAGAAATGGTCTTATTCATAAAAGCCTTTTTAAGGATCTTTTTGAATAAAGCTGTAAGTGCTGCGTCAGCAACATAGCTCAGAACATTGATGCTGCCTTGCTTGACCAGCTCCTGGGCAGTGTATTTTGTTGCTTGTTTAAAACACTGTTTCACTGTGAATCTAGAGGCATGTTTGGCTCCAGAAACAAGACCTTTAGCCCCGCTGCGCATGGCACAAGCAGCATTCTTAAGTCGCCCAATACCCCCAAACACCAGGGACACTCCAATACTGATGGCCTTGGAAACTGCCCACTCTGCCCAGTCAAAGCTTCCTTGGATCATGCCTTTGATCCCTTGAATCATGTCTGACACCCCCTCACTGATCAGCCCAAATCCAAACTGACTAGCCGCCCCTTGTGACAGAGTTAAAACCAGAACACCTGCTGCCACCTGGAGCACACCGAGACAGAAGCAAATAAAAGCATCAAAGGAGAACTCTGGTTTCTTCTTCACATCAAACACAATGCAGAGGCCGAACTCATCAAGGACCATCAACTCTTGAGTGCTGATGAAATCTTTGTTTTTGGTCAGACTGTAGACACTCGACTCCTCCACTATTGCCTGACCTTTGCTTCTTTCCAGCTCCTCCAGAATTTTCAGAGCATTTTCCATGTGGGATTTCCAAGTTCTAAAAGCGTTCATGCGGGCATTCATTTGACTCTGGAGGTTGCAGTCTTTGTGGTGAGACACAAAATCTTTTGTCACTGACAGATTGCAAAAAGCCATAGTGTTTGCTGTTTCTGATAAGTACACGTCCACTCCTGTGCTTGCCTTCTTCAGAAACTGTTTTGCTTCTGAGAGGTAGTTGCTCTTTTGCAGGTTGATTGTGATGTAAGCTTGGTTATAAAATGCCACAGCACTGTAGAAAGGGTCCCTCTCTGCAGCACTCTGCCAGTATGACAAAGCTCCACAGTCACTTTTCTTCTTGTCGAGGCGATGCAGGATGGTTCTGCCTTTGGCAATTTTCATGTAGTCATAAAAGTTGTTACTTGTTCCCTGCAGGAGGTGCTTAGCAGTGTTCTGTAAGTCTCTGGTGAGGTCTTCTCTCAGTGTGTTGTTGTAGTCAAGCCTGCTGATGTCATCTTCATGGAGAATGAGCCATAATGCCCAGGATTCCTTCAAAGCACTGAGTGCAACCTTATAGTCACATTTCTTTTTATAGATCTTAAAACATGCAGGGACGTCTTTTAGACTCTTTTGTGTGAAGTCACTCCTCTCTTCTGCAGAATAATTTTTGTCAAAGTCACAGAGAAACTCACAAAACCTAGAGAACAGGTCTTCTTTTATTTCAATTTCTAACAGTTCATGCCGCTCCATGCTTTCCAAGCGCTTGATCTCATGCTCTTCCCTGATCAGTCTCATAGTCTCCACCGATTGGCCTCGGTAAGCTGGTTCAAGAAAGTCTTGGTTGAGAATCATCTGGACCATTCCCGGGTTTCCCTTTCGGGCAGTGCGGCCAAAGATCTGTTTCTCCACTCGCTGACTTGCAGGGAAGTATGTGAGAAGAACAAAGAGTCCCCCACACTCATTGACCTCCTGCCGAACGTGTATGTCAGTTCCCCGTCCACCGAGATTTGTGGCAATAATGATGTTTCCCGGGCTGAAGTTCTTCTTCTCTATGTTATGTTTTTCGCTGATTGTGTACATGGTGATCTGCTCAGGCTTTATTCCTTTATCATGCATTTCAGTTTGCAGCTCATTTGCAGTCTTCACATCCTCACAAATAATTAATACCACTTGTCCTCTGCTTGCGGCTCTCCAGGCAGATTCATAGATTGCAAGGACCCACATGGTGTTTCCTCCACTCACTTGAACTGCCGGCAGCTCCAGCAACTTTTTGTGACGATGTGCTGGAATGATGTGGCTTTCTGTTTTATATTGTCGGTTAAGAAATTCTTTCTCAGCCGTGCCCCCAAGAGTCCCAGAGACACCATAGATGCCCTTTTCTTTGAGGTACCTTTTGAAGAAGTGAACATTTGACATGAAATTGGTGACATTGGACAGTTGGGAAATTGCCAGCTGGTGTTTCATCTCTAAGAACTGCTGCAGGCCATCACCCCAGCGCTTGTTTTTTTCCAGAACTCCACTGGCTTGAAAGTCCAAAGGAATTATGGCATCATGGTGGGGACTCTGAACATTGTCAGCTTCAATTGCTTTGTCAATCATGTACTCTCTTCCTAGAGTCATTTTGATGGCTCTTAGAGCATTTTCTGCAAAAACTGGCAACTGATTCTCAACATACTCTTTCAAAACAGATGGAATTACAATGAAGCCTTCGGATTTCTCCAGTGAGTTTAGGGAGCACTCATCTGAGTATTTTATCTTAGGCTTTATGTTTCCGAGAGTTGTTTCAATCAGTGAATTCTCAGACATGATCTCACAGGATCGTCCATGTGGCAGCAGAAGCATGCTGACATCAGAGTTTGTGTCAGAACTTTCTTTCAACAGTTTGGCTTTGTTGTCGATGAGTGAGTAACAGTCAACAACCACATTGTAGCCTGTCTCTGCCACAAGCTCTTCAAGCAGACGAAACTGCTCTTCAGGACCAGTCTTGGCCATAATACTTTCAATGATATTACAGCTTTCATCCTCAGAGCTTTCATCTTCTGTTTGTGGTCTTCTGATTGCTTTTTCTAACTGAACAAGTTCGTCTTGTGAACAAGACCTTTGCTTGGCAACCTGCAACAGAATGTCATCTTCTGACATTGATCCAGTCACTGATTGTTTAACAGCTTTGTGAAAGTGCTGAATCCTGGTTGTCCACCAGATCTCTCCAGTTTCAAAGATCTCGATTTGCCGGCAGTTTGACACCATGGCCCAGAGAGCTGCCAGGACCTGTTCTAAATGCCTGAGTCCACTAGCTTGGTGAGAAAGGAATGTCACTTGAACTCCACTGTCCAGTGTCATGTAGTCTACTTCATCCACTATCACACATTCACACTTCCTCTGCCCTCGAGTGGTTGTCTTCTCAAACTCTTGCCTTAGAATATCTGCTGCGAAGGTGCCAACAGTACCATAAACCACTCTCATTGAGTATGCACATTTCAGCAACTCTTCATGATTATCTGAAGATCTCTTGCCTTCAAATTGTGGAGGCACAGTGGAGGAAGTCACTCCAAACATATCATATAACTTCCCCCACTCTTCCTGATCACGAATTGCAAGCAAAGGAGAACTTGTTACAATGTCCACCGCTGTCCCCTGCAGTGCTTGGACAGTGGCAAACATGGCTAAAATACAGGATTTTCCTTCTCCAGTCCCAATTTCTAAAAGACACCCTCCCTTTGATTGAAACTGTGGCAGCATCAGTAACATCAGCGAGGTCAGCTGAGTCAGTCTGGGGAAGTAGCCTTGAACCTTTTCACCCTTTTCAGTGAGGAATGCTGTGCATTTTTTGACAGCCAAACACAACACAAACAGGACTCTTTTTAGAGTATCAGAATCAGGATTGGACAGATCCAGTGACTGTATCATTTTTCTTCCATCTTCAATCATCCTTTTATTGATGACCAGATCTTTATCTTTGGCCAAACTTTCTTCCACATATTTCAGAATGTCTTCCAGTATGGACAGAGTCTGCTCTGGATAGTTTTTTTCTCGCATTTCACTCAGGATGGCGTCTATGTCTTTGTCCATCTCATTCAGTATTATGTGTTTCATGTACTTTGCTGGATCTGTGTAATTTAATGACGAGAGAGTCAGAATGCAGTTGACTCTGTAGGTGCACGCTTTTTGGAGGATCTGTTCGACTACCTCTTGACTCGTGGTCAAGGCTTTCTTTGTGAAAATTTGTATTTCTTTTGGTGTCCAGATGTTATTGAAAAGTATCAGACTCAGAAAGTCTTTTGCTGCTTGAGTCTGCTGTGAAGTTAGATCAAGGACATTGACTAAAACCTTTCTGGCTAGTGTTGGATTAGTGTCATAAAGCTGATCTTGCAAGTTGAAGAGGAATTCAATCTTTTGGTCCTGTTTAAGTGCATCCTCAAATTCAGTGTCCTCATTAAGAGTGACCATCATTACTGCTTCCAAGATGTTAAACTTCTCTGTGAGAGACAGGTCCACATATCCGGTTGCCTGGTCCAAAGTCCACAGTGAGCTGATGGGTATTTGATGTGTGTTGAGATGATTTAATATCAGCACATTTTGAAGAGTCTTCATCCTGTCTTCCAGATTTTCAAAGACTTTTCCACTCTCTGTGATTTGGTACTCGGATACAAGTTCTTCAAATCTTTCACTGATGTCATGGAGCTTCAAAAAAAAGAGAGAATACGAAGTTGACATCAGTTCTTAAGTTTCAGGTCAATTTTCAGCAACATGTATGCATTAAATGACATATCATGAAACTTTGACTTGTCTTGTTTTTATAACAAAAGACAAGCAAATGCTGGAAATCACATTATTTAACAATGCTGTTAGTAAAGATGAGTTCTGTGCATGAAGCCACTTTGATGACGTTTCTCAATGAGATTTTTTAATTTTAGATATCAAGTTAGCATAGCATACGTTTTATGTTAACGTAAATACAGAACCCAAATATCAACTCACTCTTTGGAACATTCACTCCTTTCAATCAGCAGGGTAAATGCTAGGTTTGCAGTTGACTGATTTGTCTCCACAAACCTGTGAGTCAGAACATTAAGTAAGGGATAATACCTGACAAGGCTTTCGTCATCAAAGTTAATGAAAAATGGGAAAGCCTGAACTGTCTGTCGCAAAGCGGAGTTTTACTTTCGTGAAGTCGACTTTCGTTGAGGCGGTTGCTTTTGTAAAGTTCATTCATTTTTGTCACACCTAGGTCCAGGTGAATACTCAATTTTGATTGGCTGTTGGGTGTGGATTAAAAAGTAAAAATCCACAGTGAAAATGCACATCTAAGAAAACCCAAATGATCTATATCACTGCACTGGCCTCTATAAAACAAACTGTTGCTTCACCATCCAGACAAAATCAAAAAGGAAGAAGCAAACTTTCTCTCTGAATTATCGCTTTATTTAACCTAATGTGGTAATCAGCAATTATATGGCTTTTCTTTGTTCCTGCACTTGAGGTCTTCAGGATGTTTTCATGTTACCTTGACAGCATGCCACACCACATATCAAGTGGTGTGAAAAAGCAATCTCAACTGAAAAAAACCCAAAAGTACTAAAGAGTAGTACTAAATAGTAAAAAGTACAAAAAAATGATTGAATATTTTGGTTTGAAAGTTATCTCACAGCTTGCACTGATCTTGAGTACGGCGGCAAAGGAAAGCAGTATATCCCTTGTGCTAACCTAGGTATGTTGATTTTGGGAGTGGGGTCATTTGGACCCCACTAAAGCATTGTGAACCTCTTTTTTCAATGATTTTTGATTTTCACTGGTGTCCATGGCAGACATGAAATCCACGTTTGTCATGGAAGGGTTAACACACATCAATGTAGGGGTGGGGTCATCTGGACCCTACAAGATAGCACAATTGAAGATCAGTTAATGTTCTGAGTTTCTTTTCCTCCGGTTACCAACTCGCCTTTAGAACAGTGCTATGATATAGAGCCTTCCGGTTCTTTGACTGATCTTCATTTTCATGTGTCCATTATTAATTTGTAATCCACACCCAGCAGCCAATCAGAATCGAGTATTCACCCGGACAATGGCATAACTATTAGTATTTTATCTAGCTGTGGATTGCACTGCCTATTTTTGATCAAAGATTGATTCAAAGTCTGCAGAACAGCTCTTGTGTGTCTATCCATGTGTGGCTTTTATGGTATTTCAAACTTTTATGAGATAAGGTTTACTTTTTATTTTATAAGAATCATAAGGCAGACCACTAACTGAAAAGGTAAAAAATATGGAAGCCTGTAGTCTGTCTTAACTCTACACAGTCCTTCTTATTAAACAAGTATTTTACTTTCATATTTCTAACTGTTCAGAGTAAAACTTGGGCTTGTTTGGATGAACACAAAGCGGATATTGTTGCAGTGGAAAATGTTTTTCACCAATTAGGGGAAGTTAAATCATTTCCTACACGTGATATATCAAACAAGAGCTGAAACAATAAAATCTGATTTTGATTTTGACAGAATTTTTTTTCTGTTAAAAATAATATTATTTATGTTATTGTTGTATAAAATTATTATTATTATTATTATCTCAATGTGCTGTATGTTTTTGAGCCATTTTAAAAGAATAAACCATGAGTTCGGTCATTTGTGAAGTGTCAAAATGCTTGTCCACAATAAGATCACAAAAAAACTAGGGGTGTCCTGATCCGATCACTCAAAAAAAAATGGGGCCTAATCATGTGTTGATGAGTCGATCAGTATTGAATGCTGTTTCACGATCTGTAGCATATATCAAATTAATTTTTACTATGTTGAGCGCTTTATATTTCAAGCTTATTATTCTGGATAAATGCTCCACTAGAACTCTATGTCAAGAGTCAAAGCTCTGTCCCCCCTCTGGTCACCAGCAAGAGCAGTCCCCAGACCTGCTAATTCTCTGATTGCGAGCCGCCTGCCCTGACCCTCACCTCGACTCTGACACCTCTAAACATGCCTATTTTTAAAATGTTTTTCAAAAATATTTGATTGGGACTGGATATCGGCAGATATTCAAAATCAAATCACTCTGAATTGGATTGGGCGCAAAAAAACCTGATCGGGACATCCCTAAAAAAGCTTTGTGGGAATCAACACCTGGTGTCTTTGCTCCATTGATCAGGGCTTTTCATGGTCGGGACGCTTGCACCTGATTCTGGTTCTAACAACTTCAAGTTAATTGAATCAAACATTTTCAGGTGTTCTGAAAACGAAAGCTCCAAGTTTCAGAATTTTGAGTCTGTGGGCTCTGAGTTCAGGTTTGAACTCTAAATTTGTTTAACCCGCTTCTTGAAACAGGCTCCTGATCTCCTGCATTTCCGGTCTTTCATCAGCAGTTCCTAACAACTGAAACAATAAAAGCTATTCATAACTCTCACCAATTCCATATAGTTGTCTTGCAATCGACAGAGCCAAAGATCTACTCAGGGGGTCCAATGGAAACATCCATTTATCCATCCAGTTTCTTAACCAATTTTATCCCTCATGGAGTCACAGGGCTACTGGACCCAAACCTGGCTACTGTTGGACGAAGGCGGGGGACACCCTGGACAGGATGCCAGTCTGTCGCAGGGCCACAATCATACACCCATAGACACTCACATTAACACTTAGGGACAATTTAGAGCCATCAATCTATGAAGCATGTTTTTGGACAATGGAGAAAGCCAGAGCCCCTGGAAAAACTCACTCATACATGGGGAGAACATACAAACCACACAGAAAGCTCTCCCTCCGGACTTGAACCGGGGCCTTCGTGCTGAGGCAGGACTACTATCCACTGAACCATTGTAAAGCCTCCTAATGTGTCTCAAGACATGAAACAAGCTGGTGGTGGCTCTATCAGCCATTCTCACCTCATTGTGGTCGACAGGAGTTGCATGTTCTTCCAAGAGCTGGTGGATAACCTGAGTGTGCTCCTGTTCCTGATCCTGAGATTTGAGGATCTGTTCCTCTTGAAGTCTCTCCTGGGCCCTGCGGAGGTTTCTTTTGGAGGTCTTGTTCTCCTCCTCAATCTGCTCTTGGATCTTATGTAGTCGCTCCAATTCCATCAACCGTCTTTTCTCTTCTTCTTGCTGCTCTAGTCTTTCCAATTCTTGTTGTTCTCGTCTTTCTCGTTCCCATCTTTCCTGCTCTAGTCTTTCCTGCTCTATTCGTTCCTGCTGTAATCGCACTCGTCTTTCCTGCTCTATTCGTTCCTGCTGTAATCGCACTCGTCTTTCCTGCTCTATTCGTTCCTGCTGTAATCGCACTCGTCTTTCTTTCTCCTTTCTTTCCTGTTCGCGTGCTTCCTTCTCTTGCTTCTCTCTTTGTTGTCGTCTCTCCTTTTCTTTTTTTTCCTCTTCAATTCGGCCTGCAAGACAACCAACACATGGAGAGCCCATGTCAGCTTTGTTAGACCAAGTAAACCTGAAGCTGCAAATGTAAGAAGAGGTTTTGACAGAAAAAAGTAACTATAAAAAAAAGTCAGTACAAGATTTGACTGTTACAGTAAGACAAATAATTATTTGAACACCCTGTGATTTTGCAAGTTGTCCCACTTAATGATCGAGTCCCCACCATGATGCCACGATTCCACTTCATCTTAAATTCATGGCCGCTGTGAGAGGCATAATCTAACAACATCTGGAAATCACATTGTATGCATTTTCAAATTATTTATTTGTATGTATGTTACTGCTGCAAATAAGTATTTGAACACCTATCAGCTAGACTTCAGACCCTCAAAGACTGTTAGTCTGTTGCAGAATAGACTAAAATAGTGATTTTTTTGTGTATTTGTATTAACTTTTAGAGAACAAAAACTGACATTGTGACAAAGATTGGGGCGGGCGTGGTGCAGTAGTGTGGCGGTTGACTCCTGATCAGAAGATTGCAGGTTCGATTCCCACCTTGCCCGGTCATGTGTCGAAGTGTCCTTGGGCAAGACACTGATCCCAATATTGCCTCTGATGGGAGGTTGTGTTCGGCAGCGGAGCCACCATGAGTTTGCGAATGTGTGTGAATGAGTCTGTGACTGTAAAGCGTTTGGGCCTTTGAGCAAGGTAGAAAAGCGCTAAATTAGTATACACAATTTACCATCCTGGCGCCGGGTTTAACACTGGAGGAGGCCGCTTCCATTTGGCGCCCTTGTTAACCTATGGCATCGTTCACACCAGGCGCGGTCCTCTACAGAGGGCCCGCCCTGTGCAGCGGATCGCTTTGGGGTCTGCTCTATTTTGTGTGTGAGCCACGAGCATTCCGCATAAAGTTACATCAAAATACATGAGAAAATCCGGTTTATTTTCAAAATATAACCAATTTTTCCACAATAAAACGCCGTGATTGACAAATGTGATCATGTTTTTTGTATCTAAACTGACTGTAGAGAGGGAAAAAAAAGAGGTAGAGAGCACCTCTTCTTAACATAAAGGTTGGGTAATATTCTCAGTTTATTAATTTATCCACACAGACACAACTGCAAGCGTGTGCGCATACACACACACAAAACAGAGACGCGCACACACAGATCCAATGTAGTCAGCCGACTCTTGAGCGGGTGAGCGGGGGCTGGGTTTTGGGTGTAAAACAACAGAAAGGCAGAGAGCAGCTCCTCTTAGCAGAAACACGGGGTAATATCCTTTGGTGATTAACTTATTATGATGGCAAAAACAATAAAAAGCTCCTGCAGAAGCGCCTGTCGACCGTCACGGAGAAATGCGCGTCTGTGTGAACCACAGAGCAGAGCGAACACCACGCACACTCTGCTCAGCTTCGCGGCGCTTCCGCCTCCAGTGTGAACCCGGCGTGACCCCTCCCTGATGCTTTTTGCATCCAGCTGCAGACACACCACTGCAGCTCACATTACACTACTGATAAAGCTTTTAGAATCAGAGCCTGCATCTGCAGCAGGGTTCAAACACATTGATTACTGATCCACACAGGGGGACATCCTATGGGGCGTAGCGGCCCACTTGAGAGGACAAAAAGAAGAAACTTGTATCAGTCGGTGCCACTCCACATCTGCTCCCTAAGAGAGACATTGGTTTGGTCCAGCGTGCTATAGCTAAACTAATTCTCTGTATAACCTAAATTGTGGAATGTAAAACCTTGTTAAATGTAGCATTTCACCCTTGGAAACAACTGTGATAACATGTGTTGACCATTTGGTCACCCAACTTTTATTTGGAGTGCCTTTCAAGATAACAGAGTTCCTCTCCCAGCAAGGGGGCCGTAAAGTTGTCTAAAACCTCTATTTCCCACTCGGATGTTAAGTCATCAAACCGGGCCAGAACCCTGACTATTTCACATTCCAAGCTCTGGTTAGTTTCAACCTGCCACCCTCAAAAGATATTTTGGTTCCAGCAGGTTGACCCCCTGGAGAGTCTGCAAGCATTCTGGACAGACACTCAAAGTCCTTTGTGTGAGACACGTGACCCTTCATAACTTTAAAGACATAACTTTTGTTAATTGGATCTAACATGTAAAACATCTCTTCATAGCTTCAGAAAATGTAATCTCAGTCTATTCTTTTAATATATTTTAAATTAAAGTTGCATTTTGCAAAAATAAATCTACAGGTTCGAGATTTCAACAAAGTGATCTTTAAAGTAATTGCATTACAAAGTATTAGAATAAACGCCAGGGATACTGAAGGCAGATATTTATGGTATGACTATGTGGTTTTTAGTAGTGCTGCCTCAAACGATTATTTTAATAGTCGAATAATCACTGATTATTTTTTCAGATTAGTCGACTAAACGGGTCATGCACAAAGTGGATGTAAAACACACATCATTAGCTTTTAACTAACTAAAAACTGGATATATAGCATTACCTGTGATAATGCTAGCGTGAATGCTGTAAGCTGAATTTGGCCGCTGAAGATGCTAGTGATAACAGCTGAAATTGATAGCTGAAAACACTGGAGCTGATAGCCTGCTAAAAAATTAGCTAAAGGCTAAATTAACCTAGAAAAACTGAAAAAAGCCTAAATAAGCCAAAATAGCTGTAGCATGTAGCCGAAATATCAGCTAAACCCTAACTTAGCCTAAAAAAAAAAACCTTAATAAAGGCCAAAAAGCTAGCAGAATGCCATTATAACTTTCAGCTTTACTACACTCTGACTCCACATAATATAAAGTAATGACTAATCAACTTTTAAATTAGTCGTCGACTACTTTAATAGTCAATTAGTCGACTGATCGTGGCAACGCTAGTTTTCTGGTACAGTTTTTGAAGAGTAATCCCGCCGCCCTCTCCTTCGCTGTTGCGGAGCGAAGCAGAGCGCTTATGGCTTGTCACTTTTCAAATCACAAATAAGCTGTTTTTTAACTTGACTGTTTTCTGATCCTCATCCACAGCAGATGGAATGAAGAAATATTTGGATATTCAGTTTTAATCTTAATTTTCTTCATATATGTCCTCCAGCATTAGAAGAATGCCACAAGAACATGTCAAAAACACCATTTTCATAGGAATGTCTCTTTAATGACATCAGAGATCCTGTTTTTGCATTAGAGGCAATGAAAATGGTCAAAGAACATCCATGTATCTCTTTCATACTCACCAAAGTTGGGGCAGCTATCATTAATGACAATATAGTCAGTTACCAGCTGGAAGTGCTGGCGGTCGTCACTCTCTCTGATAGTGAATTCTTTATCAACATTGAAACTGGGTAAACTTCTGAGGTTCCAACTGGAATGACCCTTATATCGCAAATAGATCCTGGGTTGCTCCACCGTAAACTCTAAAGTCGAATGTCCTTTTAATATCTGACCAAGCTGGAAAAGTGCAGAACAGGAGCAGCATTAAATCAAGGATCACTCTGAAGAAACTTTCAGTAAGACTTTTCTCTTACCTCATTTTCCGTTGAGGAACAGTACCAGGTGTAAGGTGTAGTATTTATTACCTCTATCATCTTAGCACTTGTACCTCTGCAAGAAAACAAAGTCAAGGCTTGTTAGGACTTAAAAGTATTTTAATTCTGTAGCTTGAATGCACTGAACTAGGGGTGTGCCAAAATATCGATATTGCGATATATCGCGATATTTAGTCCTGCGATCGATTCTCGATGGGTTCTCACCAAGTATCGATATTATATTTTCATTTAAAGAGGCTGTAGCGCTGAGCGTCTGAGTCACGCGCCGGAACTATGGGCACACGCTGCGTCGGACTTTTAATAGCGATGCACGCGCTCATTCGGGAGAAGCACCGGTGAGATACAGGCTCTGTAGCGCGTGTGTGAAGCATGCCTACCTGTCAGCATTTATCATAAATATGTAGGAGATCCAGCCGGTAAGAAGCGACTTTGTCTGAGCGCTAGAATGTCAGCGATCACTTACTTCCTGTTTGCTGTGGGAACTGAGCGCGTGCTTCGCAGTTGTCTGTGTACGCTTCAAGGAGCGTCGGAATTTTCGCTTTCATGCACTTCAATGTTTAACCTGCTGCTGTACGGTGTAACTTTGGTAAATTTATAATGTGACGTTTTCAAACAATGTAATTACTTGTTGCTAATGTTAATTTTAAAGTAATTCTCAAATAAAAAAGCAGGATTTGATGTATGAAGTTAAATTTAAATGTAATTAAACTAAAGTACATGAATTCACTGTAAAATTAGGGAGAATGCTAATTAATTGAAGCACTTAAAATTATATTTATTGCCATTATTATGTGTGTTTTAAGGATTTTACCTATTGACTGCTGACTGACCAAATGGAAAAATGATAAAAATTGGAAAAATAATCTCAAGTAACAGTCTGAGTAAATCAGCCTTTATTTTTGGATGCTCAGCCCTTTTCAAGTGAGAGAAAAGTGCACAAAAAATTAGGTCAATTTTGAGAGAGGCTGTAAAACATTATATTCATCATCCTTTGGTGTGACGTTCTTTTGGAGGTAGATAGCTGTCACTACTTGACTTATTTAATATTTGTTCTGTTTACAACAATTCTGCACTAAGTAGTGTCACTGCTGATCATGTTTACTATTGTTAACATTGAATCTGACAGATAATTCCAATTCAGTTGTTGTCAATGTTTGTCAAAGACATAGTTTTACTGATTTCAACAATGTTGCACAAAAGTGTCTATAATTTGTTGCACAAAATAAGAAAAGTTGTTTAGTATGATTGTGTTTAAGGTAAAAAAGACAAATGGGGATATATTTCCCCCCAAAAACATGTTCTATATAATGGTAGTTATTAGAGAGGATTTTTACCAATTATCGCAGTATCGCGATATTATCGATATCGTGAGCCATGTATCGCGTATCGTATCGTATCGTATCGTGAGGTACCCAGTGATTCCCAGTCCTACACTGAACAGACAACTTTGAGTGTTTGGTTGTTGGTTTTTCAGAGCGAGAGTTGAAAGCATTCAGTTGATGTCACAATAAATATTCTAATAAGAATGGAAGGTAGAGATGACGTGATCATGTGATTCTGTGGATAGTCATTATCAAAGCAGGAATTTATTGTTTTCATAGCATTAACCTCAATGGTTGTCCTGTTCAAATTCAGGGCCTAAACTCCCTAAGATCTGATGTTTAGTTCTTGTGTTTGTTCTTGCTCTCTGGTTCTTGCTTTTGTCACAAATTCACAGAAAAAGTTCTCCAAAATAAAAAATAAAAAACCCAAGGTATAAGTTTGGGACAATTCACTAGAAAAAAATCCATAAGAGTGGACAACCTTCTTAGAATTTAACAAGTTTATTTATTTATTTAACTTCTGCAAAACAATGGGAGGATCAGCCCCTTGAGATGACACATCTTGTTTCTGAAAATGAAGACAAAGTATAGTAACTGGCGGCGCGTCCACAGGCAGCGGCTCCTCTTTCTCCCGTTTTTGTGTTTTTTACGTCCTGTTTTGCGTGTTTTTTTTGGCTTTGTCATATCTGGTGTTGACCAAATGCAATGATACACCCGCGAGGTTCTGCTCGCTATTGGCAACCATACTCCGGAGATCGATCTAGTCAAGCTACATTACCACGGTTTGCTCCGGAGGCCCGTTCAAGCACCGACACCCACTCCAGCAGCCAGGCCAGAGTGGAGGCGCCAACAGGCTGTTGAGGAAACAAAAGAGGGGAAAGCGCTGAGGCATCCGAGCCAGGCTAGTGGCCAGCCCTCACCGGCTTGCTATCCTGACCATAACGCTGGCCAACGTGCGCTCTCTGGACAATAAAATTGACTACATCTGCCTTCTCCGCACGTTGTCCAAGACCGTGAGTGCTGCGTTTATGTTTTTGTGGAAACATGGCTAACAGACAGCGTCCCGGACTGTGCTATTTAGCTAGCGGGACTAACATGCTACCGGGCCGACAGCACGCTCGTCGAGGGGGGGAAATGCCGTGGCGGTGGACTGTGTGTTTACATCAGTGATGCCTGGTGCCGGAATGCTGCTGTGGTTTACAAACACTGCTCTCCACTGGCAGAGTTTGTGATCGTTAAATGTCGGCCATTCTACCTGCCGAGGGAGTTTAACTCTGTACTGCTGGTACCAACATACATCCCTCCCAGCTCCACCACCAACAGGAGTGAGGCTCTGTATGAACTATATTAGCACGTCAGTGAGCAGCAGACAGCCCACCCTGATGCCTTTCTCATCCTGGCCGGGGACTTCAACCACGCAAATCCAAAGACTGTTTTTCTACACCTCCATGGACACATCAACTTTCCCACGAGAGGTAACAACATCCTGGACAATGTCTACACCACACACAATGGAGCCTACAAAGCCACCCCCCTCCCCCACCTTTGTGCCTCAGACCATACCACTGTAATGCTAATACCAGCATACAGGCCAAAGGTTAAAGTCACCAGACCAGCTACAAAATTGGTCCGGGTGTGGCCTGAGGGATCTACAGAGTCTCTGCAGGACTGCTTCGCCACCACTGATTGGAGTGTATTCAGAGGAACGTGGGGGGTGTACGGGCAACTGGCGGGCACCTGGCGGGCGCGCGTCGGACGGCCAGGTGAGGCCGCCGTGCCGCGCTGAGGGGGGTTTGCGGTTCCGAGGCCCCAGGCCGGGTATGGGGGGCGCCGTGGGTTCGCCGGACGGTCGTCCGGCAGCCGAGGACCCCGCCGGCCGTCTGGAAAGAGGACCTGCGCGGGGGTTGGTTGCGCGTGGGCGAGGGAGGCCGAGAGGGCGGCGGGGGAGCAAGTCCACCCGTCGCCGCAGCAGCAGCAGACCCGGGCGGGGGGGCTGAGTCCGCCTCGGCCCTGGAGGAGGACGACAAAGGACGCTCCGCGGCAGCGGCGGCGCCTTTCCTTTTCCAGTAATGATCCTTCCGCAGGTTCACCTACGGAAACCTTGTTACGACTTTTACTTCCTCTAAATAGTCAAGTTTGATGGTCTTCTCCCCGCCATCGCTGTGTGAGCTTTCACCATCGTCATCCGAAGCCCCTGTATCCTCAGATGAGGAAACCTCCGGTTCAAACTGGTAGGGCTGTACACCCTCCGAACCCTGTGTCGTTAAAATTCCCGTGTTTGATGAAGGGACATCACCTTCATCCAAAGAAATATCCGCTAAATCGTGGTTTACGTCACTTCCCAAACCGTCCGCCATTGTTGTTTACACTCTGGGATCCCTGAAGTGGCGTCGCGCGCAGCCCCCCCCATCACCACCTATCGCCCAGATTTAAAGCTGTGCACAACCATAAAATGATCAATAAAATCGCGCTGGATCATTTTAAGTGAATATTTTTATCAGATTCGTTTTCCAAGTTCCATTGACTTTCTAAATTAAAAAAAAAAAAAATTGCCACTGCACGAGGCCTTTAAATATCTTGGGGTCTTGTTCACGAGTGAGGGAAGATCGGAGCGTGAGATTGACAGGCGGATTGGAGCAGCGTCCGCTATTTTGCGGATGCTGTACCGATCTGTTGTGGTGAACAGAGAGCTGAGCCAGAAAGCAAAGCTCTCGATTTACTGGTTGATCTTCGTTCCAGTACTCCCGACTACAAGCAGCTGAAATTATTTTTTTCCGGAGGGTGGCTGAGTGCTCCTTTAGAGACAGAATGAGGTCACCCGGAGAGAGCTCGGAGTAGAGCCGCTTCTCCTCCGCATCGAGAGGAGCGAGTTGAGGAGCCAGCTTGAGCATCTGGTCCGGATGCCTCCTGGACACCTCCCTGGAGAGGTTTTCCGGGCATGTCCCACTGGGCGGAGACCCCGGGGAAGACCCAGGACACACTGGAGAGACTATGTTTCTCGGCCAGTCTGGGAACGCCTTGGGGTCCCCCAGAGGAACTGGAGGAAGTGGTCGGGGAGAGGGAAGTCTGGGCATCTTTGCTTAGACTGCTACCCCCGCGACCCGGATGAAGCGGAGCTCGCACGCTTGTGGAGACCGACGTGATCTGGCCCCGCGTAGCTAGCAAACAGACCTCTGCAAGCATCGATCAACAGCACGGGGAGCAGCATCCAGTCCAGCACAGCTAACCACCAAACTTCGGCGGACGATGGCCCTCTACCCGGCAAGCAGCGACTACCGAGCCCGGAACGCCCTCCTAACCCGGACCGCTATTCCCGGTGAGCGTAAACCAGCGCTTGTTGTTGTAGCATGATGCCTTCTACCTCTTCGGCTCCCAGCCCTCTTTCCTGCCCAACTTGTCATATGTTTAGTCAGGATCCTGCCTCATTTAGTGAAGACAATGGTCGTTGTGTTAACTGTAGTCTGATCTCAGACTTGTTATCCAGGCTCGAACAGCTGGAAGCGCGTCTTAGCTCAATGGAAGCTAAACCAGCTAGCCATGTTGTTGTAACTCGGAGCGCTAGCCGCGCCAGTAAAGGTGAATTAGCTAGCATCCCACCGCCCTCTCAGCAGTCGGGGAATCCCCAGGATGAGTTTGTACCGGTGGGGAAGAAGCACAGAGCTAAACCGAAGCACGCAGAGCGCCCGAAGCTCCCTGTATGGAACAGGTTCTCTCCCCTCAGTAACACACCAACTGAACCAAAAACCCTGGTCATTGGCTCCTCCGAGGTCAGACACATAAAGCTCAAGGGAGCTACAGTTAGATGTTACCCGGGAGCCAGAGTTGGTGACATCGAAGGAAACCTCCGAATGTTAGCCCAGAGTAAGGAGAGGTTCCGTCGGGTCGTAATTCACGCGGGCGGCAACGACGGCCGACGAAGACAATCAGAGATTTTTAAATTAAACGTAGAATCGGTGTGTAAACTGGCTAAATCTGTGTCAGACACAGTGGTTTTCTCTGGTCCTCTCCCAAACAAAGTCAGTGATGAAATGTACAGCCGCTTTTCATCTTTTAACCGCTGGTTAGCTAAATGGTGCCCAGAAAACTGCGTTGGCTATGTGGATAACTGGAGCATTTTTTGGGGAAAGCCCGGCCTTATGCGCAGAGATGGCATTCATCCCAGTTTGGACGGAGCGGCTCTTCTGTCCAGAAACATTTCTGCTAGCTTTAGCCATGCAGCCTGACAACTCAGAGAGGAGACCCGGGGAGAGAGCAGTAGTTTAAAACTCTCCCCTGAGCGGCCTTTAGCATTGATGCTAACCCCAAACAGGGCTAGCCCAGCAGTTCCT
This sequence comes from Oryzias melastigma, assembly GCF_002922805.2. NCBI lineage: Eukaryota > Metazoa > Chordata > Actinopteri > Beloniformes > Adrianichthyidae > Oryzias > Oryzias melastigma. The sequence goes on along the minus strand of NC_050515.1, from coordinate 27,194,966 downwards.
AGCATTAGCTTATGTGCTGGAAGGCAAATGAATGGAATGAATCACAGTAACAAAAATTATGATGTCATTAAATGAGAGCTACTAAACATTAGATCAATTTCCTCAAAGTCCCTATTAGTCAATGAATTGATTAATGATAATAAACTTAACCTGCTAGCTCTAACA
>NC_050515.1:27184178-27185156 GCF_002922805.2 Oryzias melastigma | reverse complement strand
AGCAAGGGCGAGAACCACGGCAACGACCCCAGACCAAGCAGACAAGCCCTGATATGATAGATCCCACAGGAAACACTGGGGTTAAAATCATAGTAAAATACTTAAATAAGAGACATAAAATATTATCGAACATATTAATAAATTTACAAAATAAAATAAATACCATAATATATAAAATAATAACATATATTAAAACTACTAAAACAAATAAATAAGGACAAGAGATCAACTAAAAGCAGAATTAAAAAGGTGAGTCTTGAGCCTCTTCTTATAAACCTCTACGGTCTCTGCGGCCCTGAGACTCTCCATCAGGCTGTTCCAGAGGAGAGGACCGTAATGAGAGGATGAAGCCTCACCATGTGTTTTGGTCCTCAAAACGCATGGTGAGGACCAAAACACATCCAAATGACACATGGTTTAGCAGACACAGCAAAATGATCATAAAATGATTAACGTTGTTCCAATTTTAAGAAGGAAAAACTGACGCTCTGTTAGTTTCAAAACTCAATTCATCATGCAAAACAGCACCCCCCGCTGTAATGAACTCTCAGTTTCATCCACACGCTCAAAGTCTGTCAAAATTCAAACTGCTTTGCATTCCGTCAGACGGGCGGGGCCTTCCACCCCTATATATGCTAAATCCCGCCTCCACTTCCTTTCGACCAATCAAAAAATAGTAAAGACTCAACTAAGCAAAGGAGTTGTTTGTTGTCGGAGGTTACAGAAGAGAATGCTATCTGCTAAAGAGTTAGCTTCTATCTGGATGACTTACACTACAACCGCTGTGTGACAGCTCAAAGAGATTTTGGAGCACAACTTTAGGGCTGCTGTGAACTTTAAGACAGCGGTCCCCAACCCTCGGGCCGCTGACCGGTACCAGTATCGGTCGGTGGCTCACTTGGTACCGGGTCACAGACAGAAAAACAACGTGCGGTCGGGCGCGCTAGTTCAATGATTTTAACAAGTCTAAAGGTTTAA
>NC_050515.1:27183243-27184107 GCF_002922805.2 Oryzias melastigma | reverse complement strand
AAAGTGTGCTTGAGTTTTTACGTGTCAAAAAACGTACGGAAGAAAATGGAAATTAAGAATCTCAATTGTTTGAATGAATGCATTGAATGCATTCACACAATTATAAGGACATTCAACTAACCAATGGAAGAGACTGAGAATGCAGCCATCGGTTAATTACAACGATAGCTAATCTTAGCTAATGATAGCTACTGCGATCATGGCAGCTGTTCGGGCTTTAGCTGATGACGTTGATGCTAATCGTATATCTAGTAGCGATATTGTGGACAGGGAGCAAATGCTGATGGAACGAATGGGAGAACTTTCCTCTGTCACCGTTTTAAATACTTCTGTTGCAGAAGCCAAATTTTCCGAAGCTATCTGTTTATTGTTTCCTGCTCGCCAGGCCTTCCGCTACCATTAAAATATCGGTGGAGGCCTTAGAAGGGTATATCCGTCTTGGATTGAAGATACGGGAAATTGCCCTTCTTTATGGTGTCAGCATCAGTACAATTTCGCGCAGATTGCAGGAACATGGTCTAAGGTAAGTATAGGAACACTGGCTTTGAATTGTGCGTGTATTTGGTGTTATGGTCGCAGGAAACACGCTAAAACTCATGCCTTGGAATTTGAATTCATTTTTTTAAACTAATGGTATTAAAGCAATATCAAATGGCTATGCCTGTTTTTAAAGCTAGTGCTACATATTTAAAGTTAGAGTAAAGTAAAAAATAATACGATATCCCAGATTTAGATTGTTTGAATTTTTATATATATTACTTGAATGTAGCAGTGACTTTTGTCTCAGAAAGTATGTTGGATAGGAACACTTTTTTATTTTGTCTACAAGGAAATCTGCTTGCATTGCACATTTGTGAATTATTT
>NC_050515.1:27177654-27182785 GCF_002922805.2 Oryzias melastigma | reverse complement strand
AAAAATTACAAAATTAACAAAGACTGGTAATTCAACTCAAAACAGCATATCAAAAAGAAGAATAAAGTTGTGAAAAAGATTGCAAAAAAGGTATACATTTAGTTATCATTCACACACGCCCAAAGCCAAACTGTGTTGTTGCCACAGCGGCTGTTAGTAAGATAAGATAAGATAAGATAAGAAAACCTTTAATTGTCCCACAGTGGGGAAATTGCAATGTGCAACAGCGCAGGTACAGAGATAGATAGAGATACAGGATAAAAAATAAAATAAAAATATACATTATAAAGTTGAGTTGCTAGTGAGTTGTGAGTTACTTAGTGAGTTGCTAAACTCAGGAAAGGTCTTGTATCTTCCGGGAATCTTGAGAGTGGTGAAGCAAGTGGATGCAACTGGGAAAGTGAGATCTGCTTCAACCTCTACAGTCATCTGTTCCGGGACAACTGTCCATCCTGTCCAAAACTGAACAAGTTCCCGTAGTTCTGAGGAAGAGGCTTCAAAACATAATAAAATACATTACTTTTTGAAGTTGGTACTTTATTTTCAAGTCTATGTAAATACTACAAAAACTTATTACAAGGGTAATCTTCTTTTTTTAATTGTTATTTGTTAATAGTAAAAACACTTGAGGAAAAAAATGAAAAGGGGACAGAAAGAAGAAAAACCTATTTTGTCTGCCCCTTTTAACAAATCAATGAATGAATCACAAAAAAGATACAGATACACAACCATTCAGCCGATTTAGTATACAATAAGAGTAGATTGTAAAAGAAAAAAAACAAATTTGATCATATCAACCAGTGAGAAATGAACATCATACCTCAGGGACCAGTAATTGTTATTTGTATTGGATAGTTTTATAGTCATTGATAATACTGTTTTTAATGTTGTTTTTAAAACTTGATACTGTTGTAGCATTTTTAATTTTTACACTGAACTTATTCCATTTATTAACTCCATATACTGATACACATCGTTCTTTTAGCAGTGATCTGTGTTTTGGTTTAATAAATATTTCAAGTCCTTTTCGATTAAATTTTCATTCATTTTTTCATTCATTTTTTCATTAAATTAGGAGGAAGGCATTTCATATTTACCCTATACATACATTTCTAAATATTAAAGTTTATAAGATCATCAAGTTTTAATAGTTTTAATTTAATAAATAATGGATTAGACGGGTCCCTATAATTTCTTTTAGTGACAATTTTTATTGTTTTTTTGGCAATATGTAGATTGGATGAATATATGTTTTATAAGTTGTACCCCAAATTTCTATACAGTAGTTCAGGTATTGAATAATCAAGGAATTATATAATAGATGTAATGTGTTACCGTTTAAGAACCACTTTACTTTGTGTAGTATTGCAATTGCTTTTGCTATTTTGGATTTGACAGCGTTAATTTGTGATTTCCAAGATAGCTTTTCGTTTATAATAACTCCTAAAATTTGTACTACTTTTACTCTTTTGATAATAATATTATCTATGTTTAATAGAATTGTGTTGTTTTATTTCTATTACTAAATATCATAAAATATGATTAGTAACTAATTAATGATATTTTATTTCCGTCAAACCACAATTTGATTTTTCTAACTCCGTCTGCACCACCTCTATCATATGTTCAATTTTGTCTCCTGTGTAATAAAAGGTTGTGCCGTCCGCAAATAAAATGGAATTTAATTTTTGGGATATTGAGCTTAAATTATTTATATAGATAAAAAATAATTTAGGGCCAAGGACTGAGCCTTGAGGTACACCACAAGTGATGTTACATAATTTAGATTTGGTGCTGTTTATTTGTATGTATTGTTCTCGATCTTTTAGAGATTATTATAATATCATAATTATATACATTGAGTATTTCTGATGAAGTTAACAAAAACCCAGGTTTAACAGTAAATATGTAAAATAGTTAAAACAAAAGTTTTTCTACATTGTACCTCTACCTTAAATGGTTAGATAGCACAAAAATAAATCTTTATGAATATGAAACCTAAATTGATGTAGCGTGTAAAAAGTGTAGTTTTGATGACAATGTTTTGTCCTAACTCTTGATAGTCGGTGATGTTTTATTACCATTCGTGGTGGCTTTGTGTAAGTAAGTACTTTTGCAAGATTTGCTTTGGGGAATTACTCTTTAATGACTAAGAGAGATAAAAATTTAAGTCAAATTGCATCTTTCTTAAATATTGACTTGTCTCCCCTGATTCAATGTAAGCCCTTAGAAATGAAGTGGCTTTGCAAAGAACTTCAATGTGTTCCTCCTCATCGCTGTCTGGCTCTGGCCAAAGAACTCTTTGAAGAACAAACTAAGAAAAGAGATTTGAGCTTCAATAATTTAGTACAATAAAAACAAAACAAGCAAAGATTAGTCTGTACAAGTTAATATTGGTTTAAATTAAGTTGACAATTTAAACTGATAATTTAGTATGACAGCTATTGTATTCTACACTGTGCACTGTAAGTGTTTTAAACCTCAGGCTCCAAAACTGCTTCAGTCCCCCTTGGAAAAAGAATTGCTGCCAAGTCAGGGCGCCGCTTTAGCATCTGCAGCATCCCTGTATCTTTTAGCCCAGCTCTGATTTGGGCAATCTGCTGCAGTCGTCGACCAATGACCTTAAAGAAAAAAGAGATGCTGCTGTCACAACTGAGGGTTGCAGAAATATTCATTATTACAAAAAGTTGATGTTAACTAAAATTTCATATAAAAACGTACTCCATGATACAGGACTCTTTCTGCCAACCAACGACGGTTTTGGATAGTAACCATTGGCAGGTCCCAACTCATGGCCAAATGGTTCACCTCTCCCTTTTCAACCTCTGTGAGGTCTCTGTCACTTTTAAGCTAAACAAAAATTTCGTAATTATTGCAACAATCCAATGAGTTTTGTTATTGCACACAAGAGTTATAATTTAAATAAATGCACTTACATTAAGGGATGTTATAGTAACCCTTGTACTATCCTAGGGTATTTTTACATTAAAAGTGGGGACATCTGGACCCCACACTGAGCAGAACTTTTTTTTAAAAGAATTGTTTCTCTACACTGGTGTCCACGGCAGACATAGAATCCTGTCCACCTTTGAAATGGGAGGAATTACAGATCAATATAGGGGGGGTCATCTGGACCCCATAAGATAACATGAGGGTAAGCAAAATTTTAACTGCCTTTGAATAGTGCTGTATGATTTAAGCTACCAAAAACTTCCATTCCATTTTCCTGACCGCTTTGTCCCTTACGGGGTCGCGGGGGTGCCGGAGCCTAACCCGGCTACTGAAGGGCGAAGGCGGGGTACACCNNNAAAAATAAGAATAATTATATGAAATTCTAAATCGTATTACAAATTTTATAAAAGGTTTTATAAAAGGTTTAATTAAAAATTGTTAATGACATGTAATTGTATCCCAAGTACTTAATTATTGTAATACAACAAGACACAAATTACACTTACAAGAAAGACAATGTCTGTGATGTCAGGGCAGTCTTTCATCTCAAAAACTGGGGTAGCAAGTTTGTCTCCACATATGAGTGGTAGCAGACAATTACTTACGCCACAGAGCAATGGTCCACGATTGAGGAAAGAATGCCCTATGATTCGTCCCACCACTCTGAAGAGGTCACCATCTACCAGAGTTCCTGATGTTGATGGAACCCGGTGGTCTTCTTCACCAACAAATATCAACGTTCTTCCCCCACAGTTGTCTATTTTAAAAAAGAGACACATAAGTAATTTATAGAATAAAACACAAAGTGAATCTATGTAGAAAACAGTACAGCAGTGCTACACAACTGCTATAAGAATTTTAAAGGGCCTACACCACGCAAAGTCAACTTTTTGAGCTTTTAAATGTATTATAATGTTCATTCCTGACTATAAAGAATCCCAAAGCAGTATTTTGTATTCTTCTAAAACATGCACTCCAAGTAGCAGGCCCTCCCAAAATCAAGAAAATTAACGGATTCTAAAGGAGGTGATGCAGACAATAAAGAAAAACTCCTTATATGACAAGTCTGAACCACCTCTGGGCTAACACAAAAGCTCTCTCTCCAAAACTAGCGGTAATCAGTTAGCTTTGAGAGCCACCCAGGGTCGTGCACTGTTTGCGTTGAGATCCAGTGTAGCAATGGGCAAGAAACGCTGATATGATTTAGTCTTTAAGCTTCATAGAATGACATACTTACTGCATGTCTATGGAGAAATTTGCACCACATGTGGATCTAGAACAGGGGTTGGCAACCTTTAAAGAGCCATTTGGTCTTGTTTTCTAGTGATCAAAACCTAGAAGGAGCCGTATATTTACCTTTTACCTGTAAGGGGCCAAATTAGCGAAAAATCTAGCTTGTTACTTAATTATTGGCTGAACTCCAAATTATCATAACATTCCTCTGTAAATTAAATAAAAAAAAATGTTTCATGTTGCTAAAAGAACAGCTAAACTCTGAATTAGCATTAAAACTCCAGTAGATAACAAATTAGAAAAAAAATGTTAGCTTATATTGCTAAAATATTAGCATAAAAACTCATTAGAGACCAAATTACCCCAAAAAGCTAGCTTGTTGTTTAATTACTAGCTGAACTCCAAAATAGCATCAAATTCCTCAGTAAACTAAATAAGCCAAAAATTTTAGCATGTTGCTAAAATAGAAGCTAAATTCTAAATTATCCCAGAAAATCTTCAGTAGATAACAAATTAGCTAAAAACATCAGGATTTTTTCTAAAACATTAGCTGAACTCCAAGTTAGCCTAAAACCTCCAGTGGACAAAAAACTAGCAAAAAACGTTAGCATGTTGCTAAAATAGAAGCTAAACTCAATTTTTTAAAATTTACTATTATTATATTTGTCTTCAGCCAGATAGCCACCATGGAAAGATAAGAGAGCCACCTGATCTAGAACATACCTGAGAATGGTGCAAGTAGAAAGGGGGTAGAAGGGTGCACAAAGGACGCAGATTATTTCAGGGGGAAATAGTGAGGGACAAATAAAAAGAATTAGTTTGAATCTGGATATTTGAGAAAATACAGAATGATGCCAGTGTGGTAGAGTGGAAAAGGTACGAGTACCGTTCAATAGGTTGATTGCACACAAAGGCAGGAGGCGTGGCTCAGTTAAAAATAATTTTT
>NC_050515.1:27160562-27169912 GCF_002922805.2 Oryzias melastigma | reverse complement strand
TAATCAATATAAATAAAGCAGCAGCTGATCCAAAATTACTGGGAGCACAGAAAGTCCCTGACAGTGGAAGACATTAAATGAATATGATAGGCCCTTTAAAACCAATACAATGAAATAATATACAATGAAATAATGAAAGCTGGAAAAGGGGGATTCTTGAAAATAACTTTAGAGGCTTATCAAGAATCAAATGTAGTCCACAGGACAGTTTTTCTAACACAAGTGAAAAAAAGTGTCTGGTGACCCCGTCTCCCAGGGCAACATCGCCTATATAAAAAGAACAAAAAAAGAATTACATAAACACTATTCAAACAGGAAAAAATTGATAAACACACACACAAAAGTACTCAGGATTATGTACCCCTCAGTCGTGCTTCAAACGGTCTGGACCAGTCAATATTGGCCTGCTTGTAGAAACATAACGTCTCTCTCCCGATCAGTCTCACTGCTTTCAAGATCTAATGTAACCATCAATTTAGGCTTGTTTGGGGCTCTTTGGAGAACAGCATCTCGAAACATGTTGGCTGCTGTCTTCAAGTCTGGCTCTAGTTTCCACTCTGTAAAGAAAAAAAAAAAAAGGAAAAAATGTTATTTTCTTACTTCGCATTTCTCCAGTACACTTATGCAAGAGTTCACACTGGGTGTGTGTATGTGTTTCCACTCCTACACATAACATTGTTATTTTAAGACATATAAGACATATTTGCTACAGTAAAATTTACACACATTAAAAATATATATTAATAATTCTGTAAATTAAATGTCATTACAAATAAATAAACATAATGTGACCAACTGTTTATTTCACATCAGATATAACTGGCTTGGTAAAATGCAGCACTTTAAAAAACAGTAGTAAGCGTCATACCACACAGCTCAACATTGAAGAATATAATATTGTTTCAATATGTGATGGATAAGTATTGGCCAATGTTTTTGAAACTATTGACATAATGGATATGTGACGAATCTATTGTCATTATCATGCATCCATACTTACAACAAATGAAAAAATATATTTGGTGATCAAAACACAATATTAACTTTGAATCCAAAACAAAAAAGATGCTGAAGCTGCTTCTCAACAAGCCAGAGCCCTTTGTTTTCAACAACGTATGTGTGACTGTATAACAGCTCGGAAAAAGGTGGATTATCCTTAAGACATCCTTAACACAAAAGGAAGTGAGAAAATACTGCATGATTAATGTAAAAAATGAACAGACCTTCAAATGGCACTGCCAAAGGTCTTGTGTCTTCTGATGGTGTACAGCCCACAGAGGTGGAGGCTGAGGGGGTGCATGTAAAAGAGGGGCCTGCTTCTTCCAATTCTTGAGCCATGCTGAAATTGGCAGCAAAATTTGAGGTTAGGGAAATACATCTATTAAAAAGTTAAATGTTAACATAATGATCATGATGTCAATTACCTTTCAAATATATCCACATGATCCTGAATGTTGGTAAAACTAAGATTGTGTCCACAAAAAATGCATGACACCATACATTCGCTGTGCTGCTCAGCTTGTTTCTCCAACATGTTCTAAAAAAAATTAAAGTATTACTGAATATGCAAGAAATGGTGACTTTGCTTGTTATAAATTAGTTCATAATCAAACAGTTTAAAAAAATTGTATTAGTAATCACACTAATAAAACAGAAATTTAGTTTTCAAATACAAAAACTTCTGTCACTGTCAGAAACCTGGCAAAGATAAGATAAAATGCAAGAAAAACAAAAAGTTTAGAAATGTAAAGATATGACATAATTCTTAGGAAGACGTATACACACAAAATCTGCCACTACAACATTTAATGGATACAAGTCATTTAAAACATAATAAACAAAAAATGTATATATGAAAATGAAAAAGTGGACATTTTGCAAAACTGATTCCTTTGTGTAACATGTCATTTGAAAATTCCTTAATTTGCTTAAAATACCTTTAGATCGATGTCTTTTTGTAGAGGTCTTACATAGATGACTGCCTGGCCAATGTTAGCTGACTTGAACAAATACAAGGGTGTGTATCCATCACTGGGACAGTCAATCAACACCAGCATTTTGGAACGACAAGAGCCTCTTGACCGCAGAAGCTGGTAGCCCCCACAGTCCTTCAACGGGGGATAGTGCGTAAGTAAAGTAGCTGTGAACTCAGCAGATGTGCAGAATCGATCTAAAAAAAATGAAAAACAAGTCAAATGATTTTAATATTTAAGAAAGGCATTATAACTTATGAACACAAATATATTCACCACCATATTTAACTTTCTCCATAGAGAGTTATGGCTTTAGAGGGGAAAAAAAGGTCAAATTACTACTTGATAACAAGCTCCAAAAATGAAAAGTTACCTGGAAATGTTACTTTTCGTTCCCCCAAGCCTGCCATTTCCAACTCGTATTTTTCAGAGGCCTTGGGGACTTCCTCCTGTCGTTTTTCAGCTGTGGGTGAATGTCTTCTTCTTTGTCTGCTGTGGTCCAGCACGTTGAGGCCTTTGATAAGGTCTAAACAACCTCAGTACCTCTGCTGCAATAAATCAGATTAAAATAGGTAATACAAATTAGGATAACAATAATAAATTGTCAATGTCATTTTTAATCACTATCAAATTGTGATGATCATTTTCTGTTTATTTTCAATTCTGTTTTTTACTTTTAATCAATAATTTTAGCATTTCAAATAGGTTTTAAAATAACTTTTTAACATATTAGATGAGCAAATTACTGCTTATTTCAGTTATGAGGATTTCTTATCTGTTGCAATGTTTCACCCAAACATTTTCCGGGAGATTGTGATAAACTGAATAAAAAATTAAGTTAGTAATTACAAACTCAAATTAATCTATCTATCTATCTATAAATATATATATATAAAAATGTGTGTGTGTGTGTGTGTGTATAATAAGATTATAAAATAGCAAATTGTCCAATATTACATGAAGAAAAACATGTATGTAACCAGGACATGGCGAAAGAACCACTTCATCAGTTACATTTCAATTTTAGTACGTTTTTTTTTTTTTCTGTCCTTTGACTAGCTAACATTGAAAAAAAAGAAGAAAAGATTAGCTTACCGCGAGTTCCACTCACTGGGGCAGGATTGGCATGCCTACCTGGTGGTGGCGGAGGAGTAACATTGGCACCGGCTCTGGTTTGTTCTTCCAGAGCTTCTGCAGCCTCTCTAAGAAGCTGTGCCACTTACTTCGCCATTTTCATAAACTTGTTCTACGAAATTAGGCGCAAACAGTTTTTCCCGCTGATGCTATTGTTTCATTGAATGTCCTTATTTTTTATTGGCTTTCCAGGGGTCCTTGGAGGCAGCCTTAACATATCTACCCGCCCTGATGAGCGTTTGACAGTTTGCAAATCAATCATTCTCATCCGGGTTTTTTCATAATAAAAGAGTTAGCTTCAATCTGGATGACTACGACTGCAACTGCTGTGTTTCGGCTTTTAAAGACATACTTCGAGCCCTTCTTTAGGACTGCTGTGAATTTTAAAACAGCTGTCACCAACCCCCGATCTTTGGGTCACTTGGTTCTGGGCAACACAGACAAAAACAAAAAACACGATAACAAATTAGTTTCAGTTATGTTTATTTTTTCATACTGAAGGAAGTTTTATTTTGAAAAACTCCCGGACATCGCTCTTTACATCCGTGTTGGTCTCTTGACTGAGAGCAGCTAGCTACTTAGTTCGGAGCTCCAATCTAACAAAAAAATAACAATAAACCGTATTCAGAACCTCTCTTTCGGGCAGGAAAGAACCAGTGAGGAACTGAAGCGGGACCCTCGACTTCACAGAAAAAAATCTTCTGTTTACAGACAAAACCGAGTCTTCCTCGACAAAAACAGATTTCTGGAGACATCAGCTCTCACGCAGCAGGAGCCGCTCTGTGTAATGAAGTGTGGCGACAGAGTCTTCAATCCAATGTTTCACAAACACAGATAATAAAGATGAAGACACGGTGGATTCACGTTTATTATTATATTCAGAAAACACCCGTTTTACGATGGTTGTGTCGTTTTATTTTGCTTTATTTAACCATTACACAGTTCAGACTCGGCTAAAGTTAGCATTTGATTAGCATCTACTTTGAAGTGAAAGGGGAATGTAACCACAAAGGCTAAGTTTAAACCTTTAGACTTGTTAAAATCATTGAACTAGCGCGCCCGACCGCACATTTTTTTCTGTCTGTGACCCGGTACCAAGTGAGCCACAGACCGATACCGGTACCGGTCAGCGGCCCGAAGGTTGGGGACCGCTGTCTTAAAGTTCACAGCAGCCCTAAAGTTGTGCTCCACAATCCCTTTGAGCTGTCACACAGCAGTTGTAGTGTAAGTCATCCAGATAGAAGCTAACTCTTTAGCAGATAGCATTCTCTTCTGTAACCTCCGACAACAAACAACTCCTTTGCTTAGTTGATTCTTTACTATTTTTTGATTGGTCGAAGGGAAGTGGAGGCGGGATTTAGCATATATAGGGGTGGAAGGCCCCGCCCGTCTGACAGAATGCAAAGCGGTTTGAATTTTGACAGACTTAAAGCGCGTGGATGAAACTGAGAATGCATTACAGCGGGGGGCGCTGTTTTTCATGATGAATTGAGTTTTGAAACACAGAGCGTGGGATTTTACTATGCAATAGATTTAAAGTTACTTTAAAATGAATTTGAACCAAACCATGTATTGAAATGTCATTTTTAAATATTGAATTATAAATTACAAAATGCATTTCAAAATGAAAGACCAAATTGCATATTGAATTGTAAATTGTAAAATGCATAGTCATTTGAATTATGACATCAAAAACCCATGACAATTTACAATGCAATTGATTTTGTTTCTATTCAATATTTTATTTTCAAAATTATAATATTGAATTGTCAATTAAAAAAGGCATTTCAAAATGAAAGGTCAAACTGCATATTGAATTGTAAATTACAAAATGCATTGTCATTTGAATAATGACGTCAAAAACCCATGACAATTTACAATGCAATTGATTTTGTTCTTATGTAATATTTTATTTTGTAAAATTGTGATATTGAATTGTAAATTTTCACATTGAATTGTAAATTGCAAAATGATTTATCATTTTGCAAGCCTGATTGAATATTGAATTGCAAATTGCAAAATGCATTCTCAAATTGCATGATGAATTTGCAAATTGAATTGTCAATTGAAAAATGCATAAAACTTTGAGTTATGACCTAAAAAAACTTCCATATCTACCACTCCCTTCAAGCTTTTTTTGTTTAACATTAAAACCAACTTCAACAAACCTAACATGAAAACCTCAAAGCCATGTGATGGTGTAGCGGTAAACTCAGTGCAGTTACTCACACAGTCCTTCCTGATCTGCTCCTCTGAACCTGCGTCTTCTCCGGTCAGACTCAGCTCTGCCTCTGTCCGCTCCGGCTGCTTTTGGCTGCTGTCTGGGGAGGGGGTGGGCTCTGTGCTCCCACGTGTTTTCATAGAAAGCTGGAGCTTGGGTCAGCTGGCTTACAGGAAAACCCTGAGTCATGCTTCACTGCTGCACGCCGCATGACCCAGATGGATAAAGGGAGCAGCTGTCCTGACAAACGTCGCAGGCTTTAGCCAACAAGAAGTCCCCCCCCCACGTATAGTACAAATGTTTCTGTTTGTGTGCTGAACTAAATGATTAAATGACTGAATGTCTGAGAGTAATTGATGGATGAGTTCCTTCAGAATAATGTATCACAGCTAGGGCTGGGTATCACTAATGATTTCCACATTTCCACTTTCTATATTTAAATGAACCTTCCTCAAATTTAGGCTTTTCAAAGTTATTATTATCTTCAATTAAAAATAATTTAATCAGATTAGTTACAGGTTATGATTCATGAATCGCACAAAATAATAATGGCATGAATATTATTTACATGCAAACCCACAGAGAAAATGTTCTCTAAAGTGCTCCAGTTACTGTAGCAGAAGTGCAATTAAAGGGAAGAATGTGAGCTTGTTGATTTGTTTAACCAAAAAAAATCTTTAAATCTTTTATCAACATTGGAACACAGTACTGTCACAAACAGGCAGACAGCTGGTTCCACGTGCAGCAGGTTTATTGACAGAACTAAAAGTCCACAGACTAAGCAGGGTCAGACAGGCAGAGGTCATACACAGGCATGGGATCATCTGAGACGAGAGAGAAGAGGAGTCAGAGTCCAGGCGAGGGTCAGGGGCAGGCAATCAGAGTAGCAGGGTCGGAGACAGAAGGCTCCGGAAGCGAGGAGCCCTCCGACGCCGGGGTCGTCCACGGGTTTGGGGAGCAGGCCTGTCTGGGTGGCAATTGGTGGAACTCACTGATCAGGGAGGGGTCAAGGATGTCATCTGCGGTAACCCAGGAGCGTTCTTCTGGGCCGTACCCCTCCCAATCCACCAGATATTGATGCCGACCCCCCCGTCGCCGGGAGTCCAAGAGCCCTCTGACGAGGTAGGCCGCCTCCCCCTCCACCATCACCGGGAGTACTTCAACCTCCGATGGTTCAGGATGAGACTCCGCTTCCGGGGGACCACCGGCAGGTTTCAGCAAGGAGACGTGGAAGGTGGGTGAGATGCGGTATTCGGGAGGCAACTGCAGTCGATAGGATACAGGGGTGATCTGACTAAGGATTTTGAAAGGACCCACATACCTCGGACTAAGCTTCTTGCAAGGGAGCCGTAGTCGGAGGTCTCGGGTCGCTGTGTGGCACGTTGTCTGCTGAAAGCCACCTGCAGATCCCGGTATTGGACCGGCAACCCCTCCTCCACACCTGTCGTGCTGATATCCATGAGGGCGGCGGCCGTTGTTGCTGGCAGTGAGCAGAGGTGAACTGGAGATTGGGTTCTGACCAGTTTATATTTGGGTTGTGCTTCTCCAGCCAAGGCAGACCGAGGATGACAGGACAGCGGGGAGAGTCTATGGTGAAGAGGCGGAGGGTCTCGTGGTGGTGGTCTGGCGTAATGACAGACAGGTCCTGGGTCAGAAACTGGATCCGGCCCGACCCCAGGGTAGAGGCTGGGTTGTTGCCGCAGAAACAGTTCAGATTGCATGAGAAATCCCACACATTGCTCCAGATCCCCGCTGAACTTGTCCGGAAGGGCCATCCGCGGACCCGGTGTTTGAGCAGGTATCAGATCGGATGCGCCGTCAGCAGCAGCGGCTGCGGGTGGCGGCTGAAGAGGCCGCAGAGGAGACGCTGCCAACAGGTGGGTTGAGCTGCAGGCGTATCATGATGGCTTCAGTTGCAGCGTTCAGACGTTGAAGCTGGCGTCTGTGTTCGAGCAGTAACACAGCATACCCCGCCGGGTTCGTCGGGGTGGAAACTCCTGCTGCTGGATCCATGTGTGGCGAAGTTTTCTGTCACAAACAGGCAGACAGCTGGTTCCACGTGCAGCAGGTTTATGTACAATCCACAGAATAAGCAGGGTCAGACAGGCAGAGGTCATACACGGGCATGGGATCATCTGAGACGAGAGAGAAGAGGAGTCAGAGTCCAGGCGAGGGTCAGGGGCAGGCGGCAGGCAATCAGAGTAGCAGGGTCGGAGACAGAAGGTCAGGTCCAGGAGTAAACGCTCAGAGATCCAGGCAGGGTGTCACAAACAAAACTTCACAGAGAGTGACAGTGTGGAGCCAGACTATATGCTGAGGAGGTGATGAGATGATGGGAAACAGCTGATGATGATGAGTCCAGGTGATGGCAGGGGGTGAGCTCAAAGCTCTGGTGAGCGCTCCCTCTGGTGACTGGAGATGGTAGCAGCAGGTTGCTCCATGACAAGTACAAAGGGTGCCTTTAATCCTCGTGCTCTCTTATGGGGTCCAGACATAGACTGTATATAAAATAACTGGACAGACCAAGCCCCCCTCCTTCCGTGTTCCATATAGGAAGTACCACTGGGTTGCAAAAAGGCCAAAGTCCCATTGACTTACATTGAGAAACAGACGGTTATTTCTCAGTCATTTTATATGTGAGAATAATCATTCTTCCTCTGCTGCTTTCTGCTTAACTTCTTTTTTCTAATCCTAATTTTTTTTTTAAAAAAATTTCCATTATCACAAGTTATAAATTGACCAATCAGATGGCTCAATAAGCGTTTGTGGGTCTGACGTCGAACGTCTGGGGGGTTTGATTGACAGATGACGGGTAGCCAATGGGAGCAGACTTCATCAATGGGTCCGTGAAGACCTTTTAACACCTACTTTACAATTCAACAATGTAATCATTGTCCTACTGTTGTTTTCCTCAATGGAATGTACCGATGCAGCAGTTTGAAACAACAAGAGGAGCATGCTGTCGACATTTTTAGATGAGGATTTACTCTGTAGAAATAGATTTCACTCTGAGGTTATGTGCTTTGGACTTTCTTGTTTGTTTAACGTTCGTTTTTTCTTTTTTTCACTGTTTTGGTTGTAGCTCATAAATTATAAGTTGCATATTTGCGCATAAAATCACCAACCAAAGTTTCATCTTCTTCACTTTTCCAGCTTCAGCCTGAATTAGACGCAGACGTCTGAGGAGCGCGAGACAAACTTGAAAGGACCTGGTCGTATTTTCAAACAGAAAAAAGATCCAGCTGTTCACTTGTTAGGATGGTTATTTATTTTAAATACTGCTGAACGCGCTTCTCACGTGCATCTGATCAGACTGTAACGTGGCAGCGCATGTAAAGTAACGCAGCGGCGCGCGCGAGGGGAACACGCGCAGTTCGGGCACGGCGTCACCCAAAGGCTCCTTTTATCTCGACAAAAAGGAATAAATGTAAGTAAATCCAAAAGGACCGCTGACAGAATCAAATGTTGGGATGGCTCTCTTACCAACAACAGATTTCGAAAACCATCCACGTTAAATGATTATTATAGTAACATCTAATGATCAACCGAGTCCCAATTCTCAGCGAAGTCACTAATTCACGGAACCGAAGTAGCGTGTCAGAAACGGCCGTTACATCAACCCCCCTCTGATGTGCGCGGCCGAACATAGCTGGTCTATGAACGAGATGAAAACTCCTACGTATATTCGTAACAGCATCACACAAGGAGGTTTTTGATATACGTGGTTTGACTTTATTGCTTTCTACCCTCCTTAACACCATAGGCCCCTATTTTGAAGAACCAGTGCAGGTTATTATTAACATTTTCAACACTATCATAGAGAATAAAAATATGAACTGTTCACTTGTTGTTGGCTGGAGTTAGCACTATGCTAGCTCCACCGCGTCACCGTGTTAAAACTAAATATCTTTGATGTTTATAAAAGGATGGGCGCATAATCATTTAACGTGGCTGGTTTTCGAAATCTGTTGTTGGTAAGAGTATATTTACTACAGAAAAACAACGAAAAATAGTATTTTGAA
>NC_050515.1:27150380-27157945 GCF_002922805.2 Oryzias melastigma | reverse complement strand
TTCAAAGATGGAGAGACTTCTACACCAGCAACCCCCGTCTGCGGTGGGTCACATGTTACTGGGCCGCAGACAGATAAATCTTAGAATCTTTGGTTTATTTTCGGATACTGAAGGAAGTTTTATTTTGAAAGACTTTCTGATTCTGTTCAGAACATGTGTCGGGATCACGTGACTTCAAGCTGGTCGGACGTAGCTGAAGCTAGCATTCGGTTGTTAGCCTCCACTTTGACGTCAAAGGGGACATTTTTTATCACAAAGTTCAAACCTTTTACGGAGAAGGAAGATTCAATCAAATAAAGTTGTGGATTTGTGGAAACTTGTAAAAGGGACATTTGAGAATTTTCCTACAGTGAGGCTGAGTTAGGTTCAGAATCTTTAGCACAGAAAATGTTCCTTTGTGTAGAAAAAATACCCAATGAATGAGGATTTATATAAAGACAAAATATGATCAATCTTTTTGCCCTGAAAGATAATCAGCCTGGATTAGGTGTTAAAATGGGGGGGGGGGGGTATGTGATTTATCTTTTTTGAATTTTTTTTTTTTTTTAACCAGAAACGACTTCTACAAAACAACAACTTTGTTTCATTGAATCTTTATCATCTGCCTAAAAAATATCTACTGATATTTTTAGACTTTTTAAAACCATTTCTTATCGTAGCATTTTATTTTGAAAATAGATTTTCAGAAACCGTAACCTTAAAAATACCAACTTCAGCCCCATCCGGACCGGTCCGTGAAAATAATGTCTAATTTAAACCGGTCTGTGACCTGAAGAAGGTTGGGGACCACTGCTCTATACAACTCTGGCACTGCCAGAAAATGTAAACGGACCACCAGCAGCAGCTTTTGATGCTTGGATTGCTGAATTATTAGTCTAGAAGTCAACTTCTGGCAGGTATGCTGCTTCACCCTTTCCTTTTTCTTTTCTACAAAGTTGAAAGACCCACTCAAGTGAAAATGGCTTTTGGTTTAATTTCCAACATGTCATTGTCCTTTGCTTTTGTAATTTCCCTGATCGTGGAGGTCAAATATAAAGAAAATTAAGATTAGTATTTTTTTTCTCTATTCAAAACTTTGTGAATCTAGAATAAACACAAAGTTAAAAGCCATTTGGCCCCTGACTGCACAGCTGGATAGCTTCGATGTTGTTCGCCGTTTTTGTTGCATCCGTACTGTTAGGTTGGTGTCGTGAGGTGCTGAAAGCAGGTGGGAGAGCGCTGATGAGTGAAGGGAAATGTGGGTGGGCTTACTCTTCACAAAAAGTCACGCCCATAACTCAGAGGTGAGATGAACACCTGCCGCTCTGCAGAAACTTTGTCCTACAAAAAAGACAGGTTTTTATTGATTTTGGCTAAAACCGTCATAATTAAAAGATGACTGGGAACGTTTGAAAATAGATCTGAAGATCATCAGCGTGGGTCTTTAGCTTAAATCTAAAATACCATATAAAAATACACATTTGAATCCTTAAGGTGGATTATTTAATTTAAAATCAAATTTAACTTGCTTGTGTCATTTAAGCGTGTTTTTGCTCATTGACAGAATCCTAGACTATGAAGTTCATCCAAAATGTGATTCTTGTTCATTTAAAAATCCCCCTCTCTTCACACACATGTACTAGATCCATCTGTTTCACAATAAAACAAGCATATAAGCAGCATATTCCCTAAAGACTTAGATTTTCTATTTTAGAAGAATGTGCTTTTGCACAAATTGATGACAATAATTCTGCTAGTGGATCATCACAATGTTAAAGGTTATAACATTAGTCAGGGTTTTATTTTTAAAGCTATTTTTAACTCATCCAACAGAACCACAAGATTTATTGCTTATGTTACAAGATTATTTTAACTTCCACCTAAATGGAGTGATCACCCAACTCTGTAGACAAGCCCCGGAAAAGCTTCAAATCAGTGATGTCAAACAGATTTTGGTTCAGGGGACACATGCAACCCGTCTGATCTCAAGTGGGACGGACCAATAACATAAAAGTAAAGTCAATTATGGTCAACTTGTTATCTGCAGCTTTGTTTTTTCTTTGTTTTTATCCAGGTAGCCTGATCTCGTATTACACTGTTTATCATGTTTATTTCTTGATCTCTTGTTATGCTGGTCTTGTGATTCTTTTGGTCCACCTAGTGGCGGAAATGTGCATCGTGGCCATTTCTTCAAAGAACCATAACTCGCTCAGAAATGGGCTAGAAACTTGCTTTTTTTTCAGCATCCTTTTATTTTTTCTCTTCATGACTTGGCCGGATTAACAAGACGTCTTCAGGTCGACAGGGATGTAAAAACCTACATAGTTTATCATCTATGTGCATCTTAGACATCAATTTATACATTTAACTAATCCTTACTTAAAAAAATATATTTTTTATTTTTCTCTTTTTTTTTTTCTTTTTCCCCTCTTTGTCCTCAGGAGTCTTACTCTGCTGGGTTTTGTTATTTTAGTTTGGATCTTGGTAGTCTTAGTTTTCAGGCTTTGTTTATTTGTTTTCTTTAGGTAGTTTTGGTTAGTCTGACATCATCAGGAGCTGCTGACTCTGATGGTCGACATGTCTGGATCAGCAGTCTCCATGACTTATTCTATGTTTGGCCGAGGTTCCAATCCCTTTCGGTTTGTCTTTTTGTTTCAGCCAGCACACTAATTATTTTATTTTGTTATTTCAGGACACATGGTTTTGTTTATTTAATAAACTGTGTTGTTTTTACTCTTACTGGTGTCCAGTTTTTACGTTATTGTCCTCTCTTGTATTCATTCCCCTAGACCTGATCCAGGTGTGCCTGTTGAGGATGTAACCATCATAGAAATCCAGATCTGAGTGGATCAAACTGATAACACTGTGATCAAAGCTAAGGATGTCCACAACTACTGGGGAGATTTTCTTGTATCAATTTTCACTTCAGAGTTTAAGTCTTCTGTGACCTTTTACAAAAAGAGAATTATTATTATTATAAATGGGGAAAAAGGAAATCTGTGCCTTTTTTTTCATCAGTTGCTGAAAAACTTTGTCATTGATTGCAGTGAGAAAAAAGAAAACAAGGGAATAAAACTTCTGAATAAATATTAATTTTAAAGGTAAGATTTGGTGAGTTGTCTTAACAAATATAATAGAGAATAAGAAGGAGTGCCAGTTAAATGTGTCACTCTTTGTCAAACCTCACAATATGGAGATATTTCTGTATTTTTTCCCGCTACATTTGACTGGTGGAATTATACACCAACTGACATTTGACCTCCAATTTAGGCAGATGGGACGGGGCCACGAGCGGCCTCATGAACACTCTTGTGAAGGGGAGCGGCTGGTTCATTAGGGGTTGGGGGCTGGGCCCGGAAAACATGACCCAAGGATCACTTTGCTGCTGATTACTCATTGACATTTCCCTGCCTTGTGGGATGCTTCTATTTCTGACAGTTGCTCCTGCAGAGGGTGTGTTGGGCGACGTGTCCGGTGCCACTCGTCATGCTGGCCGCGGCCGTGGCTGCGAGGAACAGCTGTCTGCGCTAACGAGGCCAGAGCCGAGCAGAGCGGCGAGGCGGCGGCGCTCCAGCACGCCAGAGCACCACTCAGGCTCCAGCAGGCCCCAGGATACGTAAACAACGACTTAATGAGAATGCATGCCATTACTGTAATTAACACAGCTCACGTCAAGCACTGTCAACTTTCAAGTCTCAGAAAGGTATTGCATTACACTGAAAGGGCTGGCATGCTATGACCACGGGCTCTTCCTGCAACAGCCCAGGAAATAAACAACCCCAATAACGGCACACATAAAAAAGTGACAGTGCAAAAAAAAAAAAAAAAACCTTCATTAATGACCTTATCCATTAGAGGTTACAGTTCTGCTACATTCGGTCTGTTTCTCAGCTACACAGCACTCAATTCAGCAGATTTTGTTCAAAAAATAAGGCAAAAAATATATTTATTTTAAAACAACAAACTCCAGTGTTTTACAATCAAATTTGTACTTAATCTTTTATCTGTTGATTCAAAAAGAAACTGTATTCCATGTATGTTGAGCCCCTAAAGGGACATCAAACTGGTGCTCAGTATCTCGTTTGAACAAGATAGTATCTCGTGCTCATGAGATATTATCTCGTACATTAAATACAACTAAAAAAAAAAACACACAAAAATTTTACGAGATATTCTCTGGTGCAGAGGAGATAGTATCTTGTGTCCACATAGAACGTTCTCATGCACATGAGAACCCAGTACTTTTTTCTCTACTCCAATGTCCCTTCAGGGGCTCCGTAACATAAGTGAAATCAAAAATGGAAAAAACAACCAGCATTTTTATTAATTTATTAATCCTGAGATTTTGTCGAAAAAAATATTTGACAAGCCTGAGTTGTCTTTTTTTTCTGGCAGGTGTGGTTAGTATTTTTTTAGGAGGCTTTTAAATACACTTACACACTAACATTTGTTGTTTCTAAAATGAAAACAAAAAACTTCAAGCTTTAAAATAAGAATTTCCAAAAATCATTGATTTTAAATGTTTACATAGTTGCAGTTCAAAGATGAACATAACAGAAATAAAATGAATAGGTTTGGTGAATGTTTTCGTTTATCCAGGTGTTTTTAAGGTGTTTATGCAGACGGATGAAGCCACATGGTTGAGTGGAAAAACCTTCTAAAGAGAGAAGATCTCAAAGACCCACTCCAATGAAATTCACAGGTTTACTGAGCTAAAAACTGCATTGTCATAATTAAAAGAAATTGAAAACACTTTCACAATAGATACAAATATAGTTGGAGAGGGACTTTAAGCCCAGATGTCATGATTTCATTTAAAAGAATAAAATTAATAATTCATTAAGGTTTTTTTTTTTTTTTTTTACTTGTTACCAAAGTCAATGAGACACTACTGTCATGGTGAAAGGAAGAAGGTGAGTTAAGGTGTTGGGAGAAAATGGTGACAAACTACAAATATTCTCAACTTAAAGCTCAAAGTCAGATCCCACCGGTTTAAGAAGTAATACGGAATCAAGGTTGAGTTTCAGGTTCAGTCAACTTGATGATCAGTGGAAACGCTCTCTTGATTGCCCGGACCATTCTTAACTGGTCAAGAGTCGGCTGGTCTGGTCAGTACCGCTCAGTGGAAATGAGGCATAAATAGTCTCATGGACCCAAACATGGAGACTTGAGATCATTTTATGGAGCTTTTGTAAAATAAATCCGATCTCTAATCATCCTCTGTGTCTTCCATGCATGGTAAATGAGATAAACCCACTCCATGTAGCGATCAGGCTAAAAACATTAGCTGGTAGCTGGGGCGTCTAGTTTATGAACACATTTTTGGACAGACACTGAGCACTTAACTTGGCGTGAGCCAAAAGAGAGGCAATTGATGTTTGCATTTGAGTTTAATATAAAGACAGAAATCTGCCATTTTAACTGTACAAGTGCCTGTACCTCCTTCATGTTTACTCTGTTAGTCAGTCCCTCAGGCAAACCTTTTGACTCGTGGGCCACAAAGAGTTCTAAAACTACCCAGTAGGGCCGGACCAGGAGCCGATGCATAGCGTGTTTGGTAATGTACCTCAGTAGAGAAAGAAATACCATAGAATCTGGGTAAAAACATGCTTTGATTTTGATGTTAAAACATAACATATTGAATTTTTATTTCAAAACTGACTTTTGCTCTCACTTTAGTGCCAATTGCACCAATAGGTTGATGTCCAACAGGGAAAATGCAAACTTAGAGAAATGCTGTGGTAATGTGGTGTTAGAATGGAAAAAATACCGTCTGACTTAAAAAAAAAAAAACACGAAAGAACTTCAGAATAACAACAAATCTTTCAACACCACATGAAAGCAAGACAACGTTCTGCACCTAAAGAAAGGTCAACGTGCACCAGCTATAGACACCAGAATTACAGGGAAAATATAACCAATAATTTATTCCAGTTTGGTGGGTCAGGTGAAATAGTTTAACACGCCACAAACTGCCATAGTTTTCCTATCCCGGTCTTGGACCTTTCAAAGATTTTGTAGGTTCTGCTTTTTTTTCCTTGCACTCTGGGTGGTTTCTGTACTCCTCCCATTGTGCAGCATTTATGTAATTTAATCCCTTTCCTTTATCACTTTGATTCAGGTTATAAGGAACTGGTCTTGCCTTTTGCCAGGTCACAGTTGAAAATAAGAATGCTGTTCTTAATCTGTCCTGCCCGGATAAATAAAGGTTAAATAAATAAACCTTCTCTCTTAAAGGAACCACACTTTGCATCTGTGGTTCAAAAAGTAAACTATCTGACCCAACTAACCCCTGTCAGCATCAAAGCTTTCGGTGAGAATGCTCGCACACACCATGACTCAGCACGAAGCTCCAGAAAACGCGAGGCTCTTGTCTCAGTGTGAGCCGGAAACCTTCTCAGCTCTTCAGCTCATCCTAAAGAATTGGTGTGGATGTTGCTGGAGGTCCAATGAAAATGAACCTCTGCTGCTGCGGTCTGATCGGATGTCTCCGCTGATGTCGGATATCCAGGGTAATCGGACTCCTGAAGGTTGTGTGAAAACATGACAAGATGGAAAAAGAAGCTGTACCGTCCACCACAGCCATGTATGTGCTCCTTATTGGACTCCCTCAGATCAGTCAGCGGTAAGACTTTATTTATGAACAGTAAATCATGGAATGAAGCTGTCAGCGGGGATGGCCTCATTTCTAACAATCACGCTAATTATGTGAATTGGCAATTGTCATGAGTTTCTTTCTTTGTTTAACTGAATTTGTACAATGGTCCGGATGAATACTCAAGTCTGATTGGCTGCTGAGTGTTGATAAAAAAGTGATAATGCACACCAGAAAAAGAAGTTGCAATCACATAATCCAAATGTTCTATATTACTGCACTGGCTTCTTTAAAACTCATTTTTTCTGGAAAAAAACAAGCAGTAAGAGGAGAACTTTCTCTCTGAACTGATACTTTATTTAACCTATTGGGACGACCATCATTTATATCGCTTTCCTTTGCTGCTGCAGTCGAGGTTGGTGTTAGCTACCATAAAAATACATCGTATTACGTATCAAAAAGTCAGCTTTTTGTGATAAAGCAATCTAAACCGAAGAAATAACAAGAATAAAGTACAAAATATCGATGTAATATTTACATCTTTTGTTAGTTACCATAGGTGGGATAATGTCCTCGGAAGTGTGCGTTATCAGAAATTAAAGCACTTCGCATGGGATGGTTCAGGCTTTCACAACGTGGGTTAAGTAAAGGATAATGCCCTACAAAGTGTGCATTATCAGAAAGCAATGCACACCGTCGAAGTCTGAACCATCCTATGCAAAGTGCCTTAATTTCTGATGATGCACACTTCGAAGGGCATTGTCCCTTACATAAAGTTTACAGAATGAGTTAGAAATAACCCCCCCAAAAAACATACAATTTCTGTTTAGGTAAAATGTTTCCCATAAAATAAAAAAAAGTTATCAAACGAGAAAAAAAAACATTACAGATTGGTAATGTATTTTATTATGAGTTTAGATTATCATGATAATCAGCTAAACTTCATAACCTGAGTGCAAAACACCATGACATTTTTAAAAAGTCCCATAGA
>NC_050515.1:27148125-27150130 GCF_002922805.2 Oryzias melastigma | reverse complement strand
GTTTACAGAATGAGTTAGAAATAACCCCCCCAAAAAACATACAATTTCTGTTTAGGTAAAATGTTTCCCATAAAATAAAAAAAAGTTATCAAACGAGAAAAAAAAACATTACAGATTGGTAATTTATTTTATTATGAGTTTAGATTATCAGGATAAGCAAAAAACAGGGTTTAAATATAAGCAACTAGTTTCTCCAGGGTTTAAGTGGAAAGCCAAAAAGTTGGGAAAAACTTCAAAAAAATCCCTCAGGTGTGTAAATTCCAAAGACATGACTGTTGAGCTCTTAGGTTTTAAAGAGAAAATAAGAATTTCAAACTTCACGAGCACAATGTGCCTTTTTTCTCATTTTGCTTTGAGTCATGGTTAGAAAATCTGCCTTTGTGAGCTATTGACTGAAATCAAATTCTTTTGTGATAAAATCTGTTGTTGCAAACCAGACAGTTCCAGCAAATCCATGTTTTCATCCAGTATTTACGCCGTTTCATGGTGAGTGGGAGTCACACGCATCACTGGAGCTTATCCCAGCTCTCCTTGGGGCAAAGACACCCTAAACTACTCACTTGTACCTCATAGGACCACATTCAAAGACAGACTGAGAAACACAAGCTCTCATCCTGATGGAATGAGATGTGGCCCACAACCACACATGATTTAGTTGAGAAGAGATCGTTTAACCCTCCTGCTCTCTAATGGGTCCAGATGACCCCACTCTTACATTGATGTGGGATCCCTTCCATGACAAAGGTGGACATGATTATATGTCTGCCACAGACATGAGAGAAGATAAAAACAATCCTTAAAAAAAAGTTTAGAATGCTGTCTTGTGGGGTCCAAATGACCCAACTTTAAATGTAAACACGCCGAAGATAGCACAAGGGTTGAAATATTTCTCATCTAATGCCTAAGTCCCACTTGAATGTGGGCTGTCTGGTGGTAAAAAATGGGCAAAGTCGTGGGGGGACACGGGTGGTCGGCACAGAATATCAGGATCATCGACCTCTCGGTGAACTTGTGGAGTGAAAGAGTTCATGCATACTTTTTCTACGGGTATGCTGCAGGCCACAAGTCATAACAAACACTTAAGCAATGTTTTAAGCTACATTCACAACGCCCTTGTCAACACATGATCGATATATAAAAAGTAAAAAGTTTACATAATGGAATGTAAGTCTTGAGCTACAGAATTCAAACCTCCCACATGCTCACTTAACTACATACATTGTTAAGACCATTTTTGGGCTCTAACTACAAGACGCAAACAATTGAATTAAAGTTAAACAAGGTTGCACTTTCAGGGACTCCGATTTGGTGTTTACGTATGGATGGCGTATCTTTTAACTCAAAAAACTGTTGACCATGTAGGACAGGGGTCTCCAACTGATTTGGCGAGAGGTCCATTAACTCTGTCAGCTTGGTAGACCGGGGTCCGAACATGCAAAAACATTCAGTCAATATTTCAATTTTCTGTCCTTTTAATTACAATGTGTAGTTAAATTTGCAAATAACTCTTTTAGCTTATTGTCTCAACAAGTATTTCTCTCATTCCTTTTTGTACAAAAATTCATACATGTACATGCATTGTAAAGTAAAAAAAAGATGCACATAAACTTGCTTCCTTATAGTGCATCATGTGTACTCTTTCACAAACTTTAACATTCTGCTGTCTGTCACTTAAAGTGCAACAGGTAACATGAATGTACCTCTAAAAGCATTCATAATTAATCCCTCAAATGTTAATTTTCTGTTTTACAACCCTTAAAAGTATGTTGCAAATAATGCTACATATAAACAAAGTAATAACTTTCATAAGTGTGAAAAACATTATAAACATAAATGTAAACTATAAAACAGACTTAAAGAGACGTAGATGGTACTTTGAATGGTGGTTTTGAGCTGAAACTGTATGGAACTAAATTGAGGCCAATATTATTTCAAACCCAAATAAAAGAAATTGAAAAAATATTGGTGTTTGGCCAAAAAATTTAAAATGTCTGAATTTTTTTTT
>NC_050515.1:27143871-27147772 GCF_002922805.2 Oryzias melastigma | reverse complement strand
AGCGCTCTTAACAAAGGCAGCAGATTCTTATAATACAAACCAGCCTCGTTGAACTCACTGCTGGTAAATAAAAGCGAAAGGTTCGGTCCATCATCTCGAAAGACACGATTTCAGTCCACTTTTCTAATTGTTGATAGAGCCATTGTTCACGCACAAGTATACGTCCCAACTACGTAAACATTAGAACACCGCTTTGAGCTTTTGCCGGTTGAAGGACCCCAGTCTGAACGTAGATGTCCTCGCGCGCGCCTGTTCAAAAATCGCCGTGTAAAGATGAATGAAAAATCGTACTTTTTTATTAAAAATGTTTGGCAGTCCGGATAAAAGGGTCCCGGGGTCCGGATCCGGACCGCGGTCCGCCAGTTGGGGACCCCTGATGTAGGAGAAACTTATATTCATATATTTGTGGTTTGTTCCTGGCAGGAAATCTATGATTATGGGTTCATGTGACCAAGGCTTTCATTTGTTCTATTTGCTTTCACACTACACTTTTGAGAGCGGACCTCAAGGCTCAAAAACTTTGCACATAACTTCAAACTTATCTTGAGAAGCAGCTTCAGTCCAGCTCCGATGTTTCAGTTTAAATGATCTCCTCAGTGCCCACTTGACTTCTGTGGTCGACTGTGACCATGCAGTTTTTTGAAGATATTCAAAGTTTGTTAGTTTTCATCACAAATAAATAAAATGCGTTTTTTTTAAATTTTTTTTTTAACGTGGTTGTCCCTAGGGCTGTGATGGATCACGGATGATCCGTATGGCAGCAGGAGACACAGTGAAAATATTTGAAGTAGTAAATTCTGACATTTCTGGCTTTTGGTAATTTTTTTTTTATTATTATTTTATTTTTTTAGTCTTTTCAAGCCGCAACCTTTCATAATGCACTTTGTTTATATGGGCATCCTGAGTGCTTTTTATTAAATAATAATACTTTGATTTAAAAAAAAGTCTTTAATGTTTTGTGTTATAAATAAACCTCAATGAAATATTTTGATGTGATATATATATATACATGTATATACATGTGTGTATATATGTATATATATATATATATATATCTGTGTTTTGAAATACTTTATATATGTTTTATTAAACATTTGCATTAAAATGTCTCCAAAAATTAAGTGAAAGCTTTTATTTTGTTGTTTTTTTCTGTGATTTTATTTTTATTTATTTATTTTTTTGTATTTTTACTGATCTGAACCATAACTCTGAAACCATGACAGGATCTGAGCCGTAAGTTTTGCGATCCGTTACACCCCTAGTCGTCACTACAGAATGTGGCCCCAGGACTCCGCGAGCTTTAAAACGTAACCTTAATTGCACGAAGCTGCACAAATAAAAACCTGAACTCAGCAGTTTTGCAGTGAGAGCAGCGTTTCATCACTTTTGTGTTGTATTCCTAACAAAGACTTGAATTTATGAAAGCGGCGTGGATCTACAGCAGACCTGCCTGCTCCGCTCACAGCACCTTTCCTTCTCCAGGCTCCCATTTGCTTTATCGCTGCCTCTCTCCTCCTCACCCCCCCTCCCCACATTCTTCCCTTCAGAGAAAGCAGGCTACGCATTAATGAGTCAATGCGGAGCTGTATTATGTTTAATTAGGTAGTTTATATAATGAGGTGTTCATTTCTAATGGAGGGACATGCTGTGAGCAGCACATCTGCAAGAATAGCTCAGGCAATCAGCAGCACGAGGACCCATGGAACTGCAAATGAGACTTACTTACTCAGAAATGAATTATGTCTCAGTGCCTTTCCCAAAGCCCATTAATTAAATCCACTGGCATCAAGGTCTTTTTCTTAATTTCATGTACCATTAGCATAATAAACACAATTTGAGTTAGCACAATGTGATCAGTTTAATGGATGCTATTTATTTTGCTTTATTATTTAAAGCTCTGGTAATGGGGGGAGAAGCATAAATATATCTCGATGAAAAACTCCCATCGGGGTCTGGCGTCGTCGCAGATGCTCCTTTCAGGGGCTCCATACATTCAGCAGAGCTGCTGAGCGGAACATGCTGTACGGCTGTAATCTATAGATATTGGATTGAAGCTTAGTTTATTAAAATTGAGCCCGGGGTCGTGCGTGTCACAACCCCTCTCCTCATAGGGCTCCCAGCTCTTGCAGTATTCAAGAGCGATCCGAATTTGGAGGCATTTATTCACACGGGACTTCGGCAGTGGGAATCCGCACACCTTCATTAAAACAATACAGGACTTAATGCACGCCAACGAATTTGTTCTGACCTTAAAGGGAGCCCCTTGAGGTGAGATATGATTAGCTTTATTGTTGAGGACAGGTACATCATTATCTCAATGTACCTCGACTGTTGCCGGGCTCCAGAGCCGCGCTCCATCCTCTGACTCAGGCGCTGGCACGAGACGTAACCTCTTCTCAGGAGCAGAAATGCACTTAATCAGCTACTCAAGTTTCAGGGACTGCCCCCGAGTGCTCTCTGTCTCGCGGAACTGCGACGACTGCTCAGCAGAAATCTGCAGCCGTTTTCTGAGCTCCCAAATTAATTGTCTAATGGATTAGGAGGAACGGAGTGTCCTACTTTAGCGGGATGGAGCGATAATTTAAACTGTGCCAGGTGCAGGACAAGGAGAAGTTTCGCTGTTTTCCTTTTTTTTTTTTCTACCTCTGGATAGAATGCAGCTTTTATTGCCCCAAATACGGTGAAGCGCCCTCCCCCTTCCTCCCCCCACCCGCTTTGGCATTCAGGGGTTCATTAGGCAGTCTAGTGCCTTGAAAAGAAAATTACAACCAGCAGCTTCTGGCCAGCCAGCATGCAGAGACTCAACAGATACGGAGAGGCTTTGGTGCTACCACCGCGGCCGCGTGCGCAGAGATGCAAAGAAAGGCCGGCGTTTTTAGAGGAGGGGAGACTTTACAGCAGATTCTCTTTTTTTGGGCAATTTAGTTGACCGAAAGGCGGCCCGTTACTTTGGCATACCTCATCCTAATGGACATATAAGTGGAGTGATTGAAGGAGAACGGCTCCATGTGTCAAGTGTTGAGTGAAAAACACATGACACCAAAACCCATTAGTGTCCTCCTGAGAGACAATGCCCAGAATGCCCCCTCCTCCTCTCTCCAGACTCAGGGTGCTGCTTCTGACAAAAGCCACTCTTTCTGCTGCAGATAAAAGGCCTCACGATTAGCCCAAGGCTTGAACTGTGCTCCACTGCTGTCTCACTTCTTTTTGTACAATAAGAACCGACATGACAAAGTCTGGTGTAATGAAAGTGAGTGTTTTTCTGTAATGGAGCTCGGAGAATCATCCAATTTTCTTTTCGCTGAAAGAAAACGTTACAAAAGCTCATTTTCTGAAGATTTTGGCAAGTTCTTTAGAATGACGCTTCTGTTCTTATCCAAAATAACGTCATAATTTATTCATTGTAATTAATGCAATGAAACTTTTTGTTACTTCCTTTTGTTTTGTTGTGTACATTTCATTCACATAAAAAACTGAAGCTCAAACTGAAAACATTCAATTTATTCCCTCAACTCATGTAATTTTTGATTCAGCCTTTTGTGATACATCGATGTTAAGAATACATCCGTTTGCTCTTATAGTCCAGGGGTCCCCAAACTGTTTTATTCTTTGATATGGGCTGGAGTCGCTTTGTAGGCCAACAGAAAAAGTGTAAAACGTAAAGATTTATGGTTTTCCAGAAAGCCACACACAGGCAAATTTTAAATAATTCATCCCTTTAATCTTCACAAAAAAGAAAACGTAAACATTTTAAAAATTAAACCAATAATTATTCTATCAGGGCTGCACGGTGGAGCAGTGGTTAGCGCTCTCGCCTCACAGCGAGAAGGCCCCGGTTCGACTCCCGGCTGGGACCTTTTTGTGTGGAGTTTGCATGTTCTCCCCGTGCATGCGTGGGTTT
>NC_050515.1:27093985-27143554 GCF_002922805.2 Oryzias melastigma | reverse complement strand
AAAAAAAAAAAAAGTCATGTGTCTCTGATAGTGTTTGGGGGCCAAAGGTTGAGGCGGGCCGGTGTAGGTACCACATGTGCTCGGCCTGCAAGATCTGCTCGGGGGTTGCGACTAGTGATGATGTCACACTACGGTAACTTAGACAAATGACTTAGCTATTTTGCAAAGTTTTCTGTACTGAAACTGATGTTTATAATAAAGTTTATTATTTAAAAAAAAAAAAAGAAAAAAAGCATTGAGTCCTGGTCGGGTTATTATTTTTCATTGACAGCTCCTTAACTAATGACTGCATATTCCAGCGGAATTTCCTCCGGTCCATGCCACCAAAAGAAGTTCAACACTGCTACGATGTATTTTGAAAAAAATACAATCGAATAACCACTTCCTTTTTTTCTAATTTGCGACAAACAACAAGCTAGCATGCTACTCGCTAGCACCCACTTTTAGCACCAACTTCATGCTTCCAGCCTGTTTTCTCTCTATTAAAATAGCGATCGTTATTCTTTGATGATTCGCCTCGATTGAATTATTTTGTTGTCAAAGTTTTTGCGGTTGATTGCAAATGTTGCCCCCCCCTTTTGTGATTCTTTGCGTACTTGTTTGGACCTCCTCGGTTCTTTACTCAGGAAGAGTCCATCCATTGTTATGGCGGAAGTGTGTCATTTCCCGTGTCACGTGAGAGTGGTCCAATTGTCCAGACCAATCGCAATCTTACTCGTCATCAACCCCCCCGAGTCGATCATGCAGGCCGAGCATACGTGGTACCTACACCGGGTTGAGAGACGCTGGAGGAGGACTGACTAGAGCAGAACTTGATTGGAATCCATTAGTCTCCGTCTCTCCTTTCACAACTGCAGAGGATCCAGTCCAAAAGGTGACAGGTCAGTGCAGGAGGGAAGCAGCTTGGCAGAGTACTGAAACAGGTCGGTCAGAAACAGCAGCACCCTGGAACTCACTGACTCAGCAACAGGGCAGAGGTGATAAAAGATCCAACACCCTCTGCAGGTCTGCAGCTCCTTGAGGTGCTCAGGTGGAGTCAATTGACTGATTAGCTCAGCTGACAGCAGTTGACAGGGTGGAGTGATCCAGATCCATGACAAACTGTGGACCAAAGTCTCCCTTCTCTCCATTCTGACGCAGACCCAAAAGCCTTGTTTCCACTGAGTGGTACGGTAAGTAGCAGTAAGAGTCACTCACTGAGCGATTTGTTTTCACGCCGCATGTGTGGTGTAGACCGCTAGCGTGTCATCGGGTCATTGTAGTGCGACAACTAGAAATGCAACAACAATGGAGGTCATCCAGCAGCTCGTCTTTTTCTTGCTTTACTTTTTGTACATCGTGTTTAACAGGAATTTAATGTTGTTTGAAAGAAAATTGTGGGTGGCTAAGAAGAATAACACCATAAAGAGGAAAGGGGAAATGTTAGCTTAGCCAACTACATTTTACTGAGTTGCTGTTGCATCACTGATCCATGTTTGTCTTATAATGACCAGCTATGGTGGCCGTTTTGGTCCAGTTGTTCCGGCCCCAGTACGGACTGGATTCAGACAGGAATTTAAGAGTGAAACATAGTTCAGTCTGATTGGAAACTGACCCAGACCACCTTAAAAGATGGGTCAGAAAGCGGTTCCTGGTCCCAGACCAGGGTCTACTTTTTCTTATTCAGGCGGAAAGTTTGTTCCGGATTATCGGGAAAAACAAACTCTGGTTCACCTAAATGTGTCCAGTCTAAGTAAGCTCTAAAAAAACAACACTAGCTTTTTGATTTAACCTAAAAACAGCATAATCATAAATAAAAAACCACTGGCAACAATTTCAAAACAGATCAAAACTCATTAGGAGTGCGACTTTGAGCTCTTTGTCAAAGGAGGAGATTAGAAACAGGAATTTTGAAGAAGTTTGAAACTGTCAGAAGGTTTGCAGGCTGAGCTGCTTTTCTTCCCATCTTGACTGAAGCTTGTTTGGGAAAAAGTCCCCTGGAATGAGCAGCTGTTGGAATTGTAAGACTTTTCTAGGTTTGGTCTATTTCAGTCTTTGGTTCTGTTCTCAGAGCTTCCAGTGTGAAAACAAACCAAACCACAATTCCATTCTGAGTCTACGGGAATATTCTAGATGAAAACGACCTGAAGTAGTGAAAAACATCCTCATAGTTTTGTGTTGAAATTGGAGCTCTAACCGAGAACTTTCCTTTTCAGTGCAGAAAACGTTTTACTAAGGCCAGGAATCGATTAAAAACATTAACTAATTAATCGCAAACTTGGAAAAAAATTAATGGCGATTAATTGGTATAATTATTTTTTGTCTCAGTTGACCACATATTATCTGTGAATAATCAGAATATGAAATCACACATGAAACTCTACATTTAGAACATTTATTTTTAACTGGTGCTGTCGATCGATTACAAAAAAAATCTGATTTCACAGCCCTACTTTTTATCCTTTAACCTAACTTTAAAAACCAAAAACCTAACACTACATTAAACAACCACGCAGAGCAGAGTGGAAATTCCCCCATAATGAAAAGGAAAGAAGACATAACAAATCAATCAAAATCAATCTAAAGAAGCAGAGCAAAAACAAATGAAAAGACATCCTTTCACACATTTAGGATGAAATCCATCCACACATTCGGACGACAGAGAACTTGAAGAAACTGTGACTACACTGGACTGAGAGCTTCTCTAGACCGTTTTCCCACGGTCGCTTCGTTCCACATCACTGTTTTGTTTAAAAGAAAGATGGTACAGAATGCACAGAAAAAGTGGGACAACAGCTGAGTGATGCTGCAGAGACGGATGATGCTGTGATTAAATACTCAAGTTCAAATGCTGCTGACAGCTATTGACACACACATCTAATACGATCTTGTTTTCTAATGTCAGGTCAGCCAGTTTGAGTCAGATTGTTTTCCTAATATTTCTCAAATTTGGTGATTAAGACAGACACATCATGTATTTATGTTAATACTATTTGAGAGGAAGTTCCAACAGTGGATTTTCTAGTAGTATTTTTCTAGATACTTATTTTTTCAAGTTTGGGCATTATAGAATTTTCTATGGTGACCCTGAAGTCCAAATCCCACCAACACCAAAAACGTTTTAAAGATCACGATAACAATTAAAAACAAAAAAAAAAACATTTTAAAACTCAAAGTATCTTTCGGGCTTCGAGGTGGTGCAGTGGTTAGTGCTCTTAACTCAAGAAGCAAGAAGCAAGAAGTCCCTTTCCGTCTGGAGTTTGCATGTTCTCCCTGAGCATTCATGGGTTTTTTGTGGGAGTTCTGGTTTCCTCCCTCAGACCAAAAACAGACTACATAGATTCATTAATGACTCCAAATTGTCTTTGGTGTGTAATTGTGGCCCTGTGATGGACTGACAACCTGTTCAGCCCATTAGGTTCTTGCAGTGCCGTGACCCCATGAGGGATAAAACAGATCGAAATGATGAGTTTGAAATAAGATGAAAACTATACATCTTACATTGGAGCTCTAGATCCAGTGTTTACATTCTTTAGACTACCAAATCTGATTGTGTAAATGGTTGAAGAGTGATGGTATATCAAAGAGTGTGTGTTATTTATTAATTTGATTTGATTATGCGATTAACAACAAACATCAGGAATCACGTCTCCATGTCTGGGTTCATGAGATCATTCAGACTCACTGAACGGGGATCTTCACCATCTACTACTGGAGGAGCTGCGTCTGCATGACAGACGCTTTCACTGGTGTTTCTGTGTGTCTGTGGTCCAGTTTGAAGACTTGCTGTCCCAAAGAGGGAAAAAATAAAAATCAATGTATTTACATTTTTATTACTGTTTCCATTCTCATAGGAAAACTGTCGTAAAGTTTAGGAGGAGAACAATCAGCTTTTCTTTATGTTGGATGTGGACTCCAGAAAACTGATCGAGTTATTGAACACGTCACAGGACAAAGCTGAGTCCCTGATTGGTTGACGCGACTCGTCGTCTTCCGATTTTTGAACTCTGGAAACACCGTGCCGCCCAAATCGCGCCACATTATTCAGGTTCTCAGATCAGGTCTTTGCCGTACGAATCTCATTCGGTGTGAACACAGCTTCAAGAGATTTACTCTTTAAGTTTAAATCTAAAAAAAAAAAAGATCCTTCCAGGTGAAAAGTTCCTAAAACTGCACAACTGCAGTCCAACTTTTATTTCAGACATGTATTACGGAGTGGGAAATACTCCATTATTTGTCAATGTGGTGCTTTTAGTGGTGCTGACTGGCTAAAACGAAAAAACCAAACAAGAAGAAGTGGCTTTTTCTATTGGCATTTGAAAGGACTAAAATGAGGAGACACAGCAACAGAGTGCCATTTAATAAGAAACAAAAAGAAGTGACATCCAGTTTAAGTGCTAGCTGTGCTCTCTTTGCCTGGACCTCCCCACCGAGTGGCTGGGGGGCTTTTTGACACCCTCCGTTAAAGTGTTTGACACAAAAAGGGATGTATGTGGATCAATAGTGGGGTTACGTGCTTATGTTACCCTGAGAGTCCTGCTGCTCATTGAGTGGCGCCATGAGCTCATAGCTAATGACTGAAGATCGATGGGCAGAAACTTGCCTGTGGTTGGTTGCAGTGTTATGTTTACCACACAGCGGCTGATGGCTGCTCCACTGACTCGCCTCACCCCGGGGAAAATAAACAGGCCCTGGAAATACATCTGCTGATCGTGGTTTTAGCTGCTGTCAAATCTCTGATTGCATTAAAGAGCAACAGAAGACCAGAAAAAGAATATTGTTTCACATCTAATCTGACTCAAACAGGATTCTTATTAATTATAGCTATCAGAAGTGCGTTTGATTGTGTTTCCCACAAACTGACGTTCTAACGGCAGAAGAAGAAATAGTTGATCCAACATGACAACTTGTATCGGAGTTTGTATGTGTTGTCTTTAAAGTCCCATTCCAATTATATATTTATTCTATAATAACTATCCGTTATAGCTAGTTAAGATCATTAATAAACTGTTAGTTCTTGAGTTATAAATGACTTGTTAAATAACAGTTTGTTGAAAATGTATTAAATTTAAGTCTAGTTATGATAATGCAGTTTATTTTAGCCAAAATCAAAAAGCTGTGTTGTTTTTAAAACTTATTTTTTACAGGAACTCATTACAAATTTGCATCCTGGTTGTGGGCGGGACTATTGGTGCAGTAATTTCCCATCAATCCTTTGCTTACACACTCTCCTGCCAGCTAAAAGCACCTAACAAGCTAATATTAGCGTGATTAAAAAAGGACATTAAGTAATATCAGAGCTATGCAGCACTACAGTCTTGAGCCAGATTGCATCTCAGACAAATAAAAAGACATTCGTGGATCTATTGTCCTCAAGTGGAAGCTTCAGAATTGGAGCAAAGAAGGGAGACTTTGACCGCCCATGGCAGCTGTTGCATCATAAACCCGAGGTTTTTCAAATGAGGGTTCTCATCTGCTCCTGATCAACACGATTTAAACAAAAAATACTAACAAAAACTGTTTTAATCTGAAATTATTGTATATATGTTAAAAACACCAAAAACAGGATTATCATTTTAGCAGGTCTATGGGCGGGGGTGGCTCAGGTGGCCACCTGTTTCGATCACCACCACACCCAGTCAACTGTTGCTGTCCTTGGGCAAGACACCAGGTCGCTACGCTAGGTTGCTACGCTAGGTCACTACGCTGCCCACCTGGCGGCTGGCTTAGCATAGCGGGTGCAATCGCTCCATCTCCATGGACAGGCTGGCAACCAGTCCAGGGAGTATCCCACCTTCACCCAACAGTAACCGGGACAGTCTCCAGTATCCCTGTGGCCACAGTTAGGAAAATGGATGAAAGTTCGGGACGAAGATCCCCGCCTTGAACGGCCATATTGGATTTATTTTTCTACCCTTTCATCGAGCCCCTGAAAATGTGCCCAAAGGTGAGTCGCTGATTGGTTGATGCGCCACGTCAACCTCACTGCGCTGCACCTGACGCCGTAATTGCTGCACAAGACCTCAGATCGCGTCTGTACATTGACTTAACATTGAAATTGGACGTACCCGCCGCATGAATCTCATCTGGTGTGAATGCACCATTAGCCTTTGATCCAAAGGAAAACTGGGAAACTTTTACCCATCAACCACAGCAGGAAGTTCAAATAGAAGCGATGGGCTTCACTGGTCCGGATTTTGCTGCTATGAACTCAAGAGAAATGTAACATGGTCAAAATCAACGTTTGTAAATCTGGAACTCAAGTTCAAAATTGCAAAAGATGTTTCATAATTTTTTTTATTTTTTTCTCTTGGCTCTATTCCATTTTTATTTCTTGAAGCAATCTTTAAAAATCAACTGCTGAAGTGTATTGGTGAGTTTTAAAAGAGCACTTTTAGGCTAGCGTTAGAGGTCAATGCTCCCTGCCTGATGAAATGAGGTTAAAATACTATTTCATATGATATTTTGTGAATAATCTTGTTTTTATGAAAGAGACATTAACAGCTGAATCAAGCATGGAAAAGACATGGATGAAAACATCAGCTGGTTGTGATGTCATCAGAAATATCCGAAGAAATTTTAAAAAATAACAATAAAATCTTATAATCATCCAAACTTGGGCTTGTGAAAGACTTGCTAAGCATCAACAGTTTCAGTTGGAGTCCCACCACCTCAACCTTAAACAGAATGCTGCTCGTGTGTGTGCTGAGTGGGTTGTAGTGTGTTGTCTTTAAAGCAGAACCATCTTCAACACAGCTTGACTTTTTTGGAGGAAGGAACTATACAGCTTTTGGAAGCATCATTATACAGTAGTTATTTCAAAAGGAAAGTATTGTCTTCTGTCTGACTGATTTCTTTGCTCTTTGGCTGCGAAATCACTGGAAATCTCTCTGAGATTCAAGTGAAACTCACACTGCTGACGTTCTGCAGTAAATGTCAATAACATGCAGATTGTTGGGATCCAAGTGCTCCTCTATCAGTCTGACTCAGCTGTTACCCATTCTCCCCATTCAAGACTGCAGTTTATGAGTCTCACCTTTTGCTTCCAAATTTGTCATACTGAAGCTATCTTCAGCTTTCTGAATTCACGGATTCTAAAATCTTCTAAGCTGACATAGCCAGTCCAGTCCAATCCAACCCCTTCTCCCAATTAAGACTTTTGACCAGGACACCTTAAACCAGGGATAGGCAACTCCAGGCCTCAAGGGCTGCTGTGTCTGCATGATTTCATGATATCCATGATATGACTAGGGCTGGGTATCGGTTATAATTTCCATCTTATAATCTGATTTTTTTTTTTTTCGATTCTTCACTTCAATTTTGAGTTTACACATTTACACACATTTGTTCAGAAATACATTAATAATCTACTATATGATTAAAAAATAATTTTTATAAATCAGGTCCAGTTCACATGCTGTAACATTTATTAGTGAAATAATGAGATTGTTAATATCATAAACAATTCTCTAAAGGAGAAGTTCTAACTAAAATGTTCAGATCATTAACATTGTAAACATTGTTCTGCTTCTCCTGGAGGACGTTTCAGTGTGACCACTAGGTGGCGATCGTGCTATAGCATTACATCTTATTCCAGAAGAAGAAAGTATGAGGAAAAAAATTTGTTTTAAACCACAAATCGTTATTTGGAAAAATATTTTCTTAAAAGAGTTTGGAAAATTGAGTGAATAAATAATTAGGTTCATTTAGTCAGTAATGAATGTTTACATTGACTGAGCGTTAGCATTAGCCATCCTATAGGAAATTCCATTAAACATTAGCATCAAGCTAGATTGAGCTTTATGTGCTAAATCAATTTAAATCTTTTATTAATCGATTATTGATCTATTAAGCTTAAATCGATTCTAATCAATTTTTTCAACCCAGCCCTGCTTATGACTGATTACCTGGTTCTGGGGTGTCCAGCCAAACGAAACATGTCAGTGGAGAGTATGTTGGAAAACATGCAGGAATGTGGCCCTCGAGGCCTGGAGTTCCCTATACATCGTCTGTCTGCTACTTTGATCCACCAGACTTAGTCCTTGTTCAAACACAGATTGACTGATAAAGAACATATTTAAACTTTTTACATTTTAAAATGTAAATTTCTTTCAGATTCCACCATAAAATCCATCCATCCATCCACCTTTAAGGCTGCTGAATCCTTTTCCGGGTCACTGGGCTGCTGGTGCTAACCCAGCTACTGTTGAGCAAAGGCGAAGGACGTCCTGAACAGGTCATCAGGCTGCAGTAAGAACACACACTCACTATGACACCACCTTAAAATCCATTTTCAGGTTTCAAACATCTCCATTGGTTGTTAAAGTTGATTAAACCTTAAGAAAGTACCTTATTCCCCATAAACTTCTGTGTTTGTTATTATTTGATCAAATATGGGATCATTTTCCTTTATGAAGGATTTGAATAACATTTCCAACAGTGTTGACAGAGATTCAGGTGGTGTTGTCTTGAAGTGGAGGCGTGGCATCTGGACTGAAGTTTAAACCAGGAGCTGCTCTGTTTTTATTGATTGCTCCAGTACAGTCAACGTAGAGTTTCTGATGGGGTGATTGAACGTGACTCCCCGGGCCACCATGAGCCGCTGTGGTTTCAGGCGGGGACCCCACACGGTGACGCGGGGATCATCCAGTCCACTCTTTCTCAGATATAGACTTATTATTACCTTCCCACAATAAATTGCTGTGGAGGGCTGGGGAAATGCTGCTCCCTGTTTCTGTAACAGTGACATCTCAGATATCATTAGGAAGGCTGTGTGCACGCTGGGGGGCAGCAGATCAATGCGTTCTGCCACAAAAGCATTAGTACACTGAGTGTATGATCAGTTTACTGAGTAAACCCCCCCCCCCCCATGTCTTTTACTGGAAACAATTGATGCATTGTTGCAGTGAAATGAATCCCCTGAATTTGGGACAATCATCAGATATCTGATTGGTGCAGGACTGTTTTCTGTTCCAGCGTCTCTCTGATTTCTACCAAAATACATTGTAAGTGTTCCAATCCAAACATGATCGACATGTTTGAGTTTGTTTGAATGATCACTGAAAAAATACTCAACAAAAATGGATCTGAATTAGAAGTTAACATACTTCTAAATGTGTTTTGTAAGAGGTGGATAACATGTTTAAAAAACAAACCTCTGCTGTTGGAGGAAGGAGCTTAATGTATTTTTTTACACATTCTTCTTTTAAATAATGAATATTATATTCACAGTTTATTGGCATTAACAAAATGAGACTAGAGTTCTATTAACAGAACTTTTTTGTTTAGGAAAAAAATGCAGAAATGTTAAAATGTTGTTGTTTGTGGAGATGAACGTCTTGGATTGAAGGAAAACTGTAACTAAATTCAGACTGGATGAAGTTTGAGAAGGAAACTCCTCAAACTTGAAAAAGTCTAGTGATGTCCAGCAGTGACAGCAGATAAACAGACATGAGAGGATGAAGCAGAAAATAACATCTACATTTCAGTCACTTTTACACTTCCCTGTTTTACAGTTGTGTTATTATTGGCAACTCTGTTTCTTATCTCTGTAACAAAAATAGAAACCTTTACAAATATATATAGCAAAATAAAACAAATGAATTAAATGAAAACAACTTTCATTTTCTTTTAAATATGTTGACTGGTTTTATTTTTTTAAGTTTTTCATGAATTTCAAAATGTTCTTTTCTTTTAGTCGGATGTTTATCTGCCTTTTTTGTCACATTTTTTGTAACCTTTGTGGTATCCTCGGTATGTTTACATTGAAAGTGGATCATCTGGACCCCACAAGACAGCGCGCTGAACTTTTTTTTTCAATCATTTTTTTATCTTTACTAGTGTCCATGGCAGACATAAAATCCTGTCCACCTTTGTCATGGGAGGGATACACATCAATGTAAGGGTGGGGTCATCTGGACCCCATAAGAGAGGACGATGGTTGAAGTTTATTTATTTATTTGACTACAGATTACTTTGAGCAAAGAATTTCTTAGACAACAATAACCGTCTCTGTGTTTTTGTGGAGCATATTAAAATAGTAAATATATAAAACATAAATGATTTAACAAACACAAACAAAGTTTTTATTTCCGCAGTATTTGTCCATTCTGATGCTGCACTGGATTTAAACATACAAATACAAGGTACATTTTTTATTAATGTTTTCAGCTGAACGTTACACTAGTGGCTTGAATCAGAGTTTTAGTTCTGTACAGACTGTGTGTAGGAGACAGATGGAATATGGTTTAGAAATGTAATATGATTTATCCGTTTTTAAAACAACCTGTACCCCACTTTCTCCTGCTAGCTCACAGCCCCTCACAACTCCATGCTAACATTAGCGGAGCAAAAATGTCGGAGCGATCCAGCCGTCCAGTTTTGAGGCAGATGCCAGCTCAGATGAGGAACATGGAGACGTACATGGATCTATTTGTTCTCAAGTGGATGCATCAGTTTTTCTCCAACATGAAAAAAATGCTACAAGAAAATGTTGAAAACACCAGAAATACCATTTTTGTTGCAGTGGGTCTTTAAACTTGAAGAGTTCCATGTTCTATTGGGCACACTTAATTGTATCAGTAAACTGGTGTGTTCATAATGG
The DNA here is from genome assembly GCF_002922805.2 of Oryzias melastigma. Classification (NCBI taxonomy): domain Eukaryota; kingdom Metazoa; phylum Chordata; class Actinopteri; order Beloniformes; family Adrianichthyidae; genus Oryzias; species Oryzias melastigma. The sequence continues at coordinate 27,132,972 of NC_050515.1, read as the reverse complement.
GAGAGAGGCTTGCGGTCTAAATTAAAGACGTAGCTCCTACAAATCCTGCGGCTGCATTAGATTAGCCACAACCTGTAATCTGTCACTTAGCTGCAGCAGGCCGGGCTGTTTAAACTGATGTGAGCGGCTGCCGTCTGGCCACAGAGCTGGCCAGCGTAATGGGGATTCATTGATCCGCCGGTCTTTAGCTGATTGAGTTGGATAATTAAAAAGCCTCTTGTATCAGTTCCATTAAGGATTGTTTGTGTTGCTTTTTTTCCCCTCTCTGTTCCTGGACAGCAGAGCTTAGGGCTCCAGAGTGCTGAAGGAAAACAAGATTCTTTGTTTTTTAATTTCTTTATAAGCTCAAATGTTATGTCATTTTTTGAGTTTGGTGAAGCATCAGAGGGAGTGAGGAAAGTCAAAAGGTTCTGAGACGATGTTCTGGGTCACAGAGACCCCTTAACAAGCACATCCAGAGTGACCCTGCATCCACGGCTGATGGACAGTTGTTGACTGTCCTCTGCTTTCAGCTGCAGCAGCACACGCTTCTAGAAACAACCATGGTGTCCGCAGCTACGCTGAGCTTTCTAGTAGATTCAGTTCTACAATAAGTGTGTGGTTAAAGCTCCTCAGCTTCTAGTTGTTCCTCTAGGACTGGAATTGCAGCTGATTAACATGTTGGCAGATGCTGATGGGAGCTTAAACCTGCAGGGTTGCTCCACATGTGGAGCAGAATAATCTCCACATGAAGAACCGGCTCTGTTGTTGGGATGTCTTGAACAACAATGAAATAATGTAACATCAGTTCTTCTAGACACTTTTCTATGACTGCGATGACCAAATAACAACTTTTGACATTGCAGCAAGGATATTTTTTTTCTTCTCGCTTCTAGAAATCCAAGTAAAAATGATACATTTAATCAGTCAAATTAATTTTATATGCCATTCCAAAAATCTCTCTCTGAGTGTTTGGTGACAGTCTCTTCCTCCATCTCTTTGCTTGCTCAGTCTGGACTGCTTTTCTTTATTTTGCAAATTTCAAAATAAATATTTAACTTCCTTGCGCAGCTTCAGATGGATTTCAGTGATAAGAGAGTATCTGAATCTTTGCAGATGGCAACAAACTGTGGAGTGGCCTGACAATCTCAGATCATTTGGTTTCAGATGTGTTGAGCGTGTTTTAATGCTCTCGTGTCATGCGGACTGTCACAAACTTTGTTTGATGCGCACGCTTAAGAACTTTGGAGGAGCTGGCTGGGGCTGAATCTCTGATCTGAACAGCCATTCCCTGAGTCTTTTTTGTGGGGGGTGGGGGGATGATGGTTTCTGTGCTAAAGCAGTGATTTTCTTGAAAAAAAGAAGTTTGGAGGATTCAGGAAGGGCCGAGATGTTGAGGTGACAGGAGATTTTCATGCTGCACCCACTGGAAGCAACAGCAGAAATGTGTAGAGTGGTGTGACGGGATTCAAAATGAGACATGCTGCCGAGGTTTGGTCCATTTGCAGAGGCTTGGTTCTGCAGGCTGGTGGACTTTTAAAAAAACATTTTAGGGCCAAAACCTAGAGACCAAGACAGTAGGGTCTGCTCTACCTGATGTTGGAGAAAACAAAACTGTAGGGATTCAGGGATGTGGAGGAGAATATTTCTAGATAGTTATCTATGATGAACGTGACAAATACTTCATGTAGTAAGCTCTATGTACGAAACCCATCCGCCGGTCCGTCCGTCCGTCCATCTTCTTCCACTCATGCAGGATCAGATTGCAGGGGCAGCAGTCAAAGATGTCCAGACTTTCCCCTTCCCGGTCACTTCCTCCAGCTCCTCTGGAGGAGGCATTGCCAGGCCAGCCAAGAGACGTGGGCCCAATCTGAATTCTTCCCTTCTCCATTCCCCTTCATTTAGTCCTCCAAATGGAGAGTTATGAAAAAATAGTGTCTCACATTTGGGACGTCAGTTTCGTTCGATGACATCACCAATAATTAAGCTTCCAGCGCTCAAATATACACAACAACAGTGGTTTTATAACTTTAAAAATGGCATGCTACCAAAAAAAAGTCATTACTTACATTTAAATGTAAACTTCTGCTGTTCTGAGCGCTGACACGTAAAGAAAAGTGTTTCTCAGCGCGATGCGGTTTATAGCCTCGTAGGGGCGGACTTTGAATCCCTCCGTTTGGAGGGTCGGATTTAAAAAAAAAAAAGAATTCCGGACATGCTAGCACTAAGAATGCCCCTTTAAATGGAGAAAGAAGAGAAGAATTCGGACTGGGCCTTAGTTTCTACGCAGTGCCAGGAGCTCATCAGAAATTCTCCTCTGAATTGTGGGAGGGACTGTTTCACATCATCCTTCTACATCAGGGGGGGTCAGACTCAATCGCATAAGGGGCCAAAATCCAAAACACACCTTAGGTCGTGGGCCAAACTACATTTTTAAAACGTTTAAACTGTAACTTTTTAACATGTTTATGAACTACATATATAGCATTACCTGCGATAATGCTAGTGTGAATGCTGTGAGCTGAATTTGGCAGCTGAAGATGCCGAAACTGATAGCCAGCTAAAAGTATCAGCTTAATGCCAAATTAGCCTGAAAAACAAAACAAACAACAACAAAAAGAACACTAGAAAAACTTAGGTTAGCCAAAACAGCTAGCTTGTAGTCGTAAAATAGCCAAACTTTAAAATAGCCTCAAATAAATCTTAGTAAATGCCAAAATAGTGCACAAAGCTTGCAAAATACCAATTTTTAAAACTTTAAAACAGTGTCTTTTTAACATAATTATAAATAATAAAAAGGCAGGAATATTATTCCTGAATAAATCAACTTAACCTTAGATAACTTTCAATATTTTACTCTCCGTAAATGTTTTTTCTTTAATTATACAAGTTAGAAATGAGTGCAAGGTAACAAAATGATCTGGAGGGCCGGATAGAATTACCCAGAGGGCCGGATCCGGCCCCCGGGCCTTGACTTTGACACATGTGCTCTACATGCTGTCCTGATAGGTCACAGCCCTCACACCCCCAACTTAACATTAGTTCTGATCCAGATTCCAGCTCAGACGAGGAACACAAAGACGTTCATGGATCTATTTGTCTGTAAGCCGATTTATCAGAATGGAGCAGAGCAGGGAACTGGTGATCTCTCCATTACAGCACTGACATCACAGCTCCAAGCCTTTTCCAACAGCATCTTTCTGCTCCTGATGCATAACAATTTGAATAAACAAATACTTAGAATACTTCGATTTCAACCTTAATTTTATTTCTATATGTTCCCTATAATTGGAAAAATACTACAAAAACATGTTAGAGTGATGCTTGATGGATCAAGGAAGGCTACTAATAAGTTCACTCTGCCTTCCACTTGTTTTAAAGCTGCACATAAACACAATGTAGACCCAGCAGAGAAGTGATATAAGGGCAAAAGCAACAGCTGAAAACACAGTTGGCAATACACTCCTGACATTTAAAAGTCAATTAGTGCTCGGTTTGGGACTTTTAATTAGCCTCTTGTTGGAGTCTGTTGTTCTGCAGGCAGACTGTGACCACAGCTCGCCTCGTTTCATGTACATAACTTATTTTTCACAATCCAGCACATTTTCAGGACAAACTCTAACTGCCATAATGTCATTAAAATTCCACATTTTAACTCACCAGTTAAGGCAAAGTCGAGCTCTGAAGGCGTCAGATTTGAAGTTGTTTTACAAAAGGATTTTGTTCTTGTCTGCAGAGACGAGCTGCTCCAGACTTCTGAGCGTACAGACGTTCTGAATTAATGAATTAAAAGTCACCCTTCAGATTCAGCAAGAGAATGTTTGAGCGTCATCTCTGTGCCAGTCTTAAAGAGGAGAATATTCAGACGTAAATATTTAAAACCATGCATTTTTACAATGACTCCACTTTAACTGAAATAAAAAGATCCCTGTTTGAAACGATGCATTATATGCAGTTATTATTAAACCTTTTATTAATCATTCATTCATTTGTCTGCTGCAGTTTTTGACTAAACTTAAAGGAAAAGAGGATGTTGACCTGATTCAGATTTTGGTTTCTGACAGCAGCCTGCTTTCAGTAAGAAGCTGTTCCCCTCGCCTTGGTTCCCAGAAGTCCTCTCTATGGTTTACACTGTGGTTCATGTTTCGGTCATAGTATACCTCACATCCAGATGGATTTGGTTTCACCATGCGTCGGATCACCTGCGGACACCTGAAAGAAAACATCCTGTTTTAGTGGAACCATCTTAATCATCGTTTTTTTAAATGATGTGTCAGCAGGTAAAACACCAGCTGGAATGGAAGAACTTGTGAGGTTAAAAGAACATTTATTTTCCACAGTTTGTGACAAAAAACTGTAATAAACTTTCATTTGAGGATTGACACACTTCAACATCACAACCGGTGATCCGTGGGGATTGAAACTCCACTATTGTGGCTTCAGTTGAAGATTTTTAGTGTTTTATATATTTTTAGATTCAAGACAACCTGACAATAACTATAACATGAGAAGACAGAAAACAATCCTCTCTGGAAAGCGTATCATGTGTGCATGAAGGCGTGACTGTAAACAACTGGAGTCCAGCTGCTGGAAACAGATGCTCAGCTCAAGCAGCTGTCCATAAACACTGTTGCATAAACTTTTCGTCAAAGGAGATTTTTCTGCCACCACAGAAATGTCTGGACGGCGCTGGTCCTGAAGACAAACACTGACACGCAGCCCAACGAGCCAAACAACCAATCAGCAACCAAAGACAAGTTTAGGTGTACAGAAAATTTGGTGTACAAGGAGCCTTACATAAAAACATTAAAGAAAACACTCAAAAATATATTAAAGGTGTGATCATTAAAATTACAATGTAAAGAAAGTTAATAAAGAACAGAATTTAAAGTAAGCTTAAAGTAACAGATGTAAACTTTTGAATAAAAGTAAATCAAATGAAGCTGAAAACAGTTAACCTGGAATTAAATGAACCGAGTACTTCAACCCATCTAACGCCTGGTTCACAACCAGTGGTGCGTGGAGAGTGCGCGGTATCCGCTTTACCTGTATCTTCTGCTCAGAGGTTGTAATTTAGAGCTTTTTTTTCCATCATCACACACCCAAAACCACCCCCCGCTTCATAGTCAGCCTACTACATTGTGTCTCAGTGTGTCTAATGGCGGGTTCACACGGGACGAGGGAAAAAAGACCGCAACCACTCGGCGCCCTTGTTAACCTATGGTGTAGCTCACACCAGACGCGAAGTACTGCGCTCCTCTGTAGTCGGCTCGCTCGGTAAAGCAATATTCTTTGCGCGAGCCGCAAGTGATCTGCTTCAATCCTGGTGGAAATTATGCCAAGACACAAAAGAAAAAAATCCAGTCAATTTTCAAAATATAACTACTTTTTCACAATAACATACTGCAATTTACAAATGCGATCATATTTTTATATCTAAACAGACTGTAGAGATGAAAATAAACACTCAAACAACACACAAAGAGCAAACAGACACAGACATTGAGACACCCCCCGCTCCGTAGTAAGTCAACTACAGAGCGGGGGTGAAGAGAGGTTTTGGATGTCTAAAAAACACAATCAACCGAAGAGAGGTAGAGAGAAGTTGGTGACAAGTCAAGATGGACAATGTCAAATTAATTGTAGAAGCTGTAAATAACCACAGCTGAACAGAAACACCTGTCGACTGTCGCGAAAAAATATGCTGGTGTGAACTGGAGGTGAAGCGGATTCCGCGGGCTTTCTGCGCGGACACCACTTCGCAGAGTTCCTGCATCTGATGTGAACCTGACGTCAGTGTCTGTTTTTTTTTTTTTTTTTTTTTTGCGAGTTTATTTTCATCTCTACAATCTGCTTAGATACAAAAATATGACCTCATTTAAAATTATCTGTATTTTATTGGGAAAAATTGGTTATATTTTGAAGATTGACTGGATTTTCTTGTGTCTCTTGGTGTAACTTCCTGCCAGAATTGATGCAGATCACTAGCAGCTCGCTCAGAAATATAGACCAGATGCTGAAACGATCACTGCACGATGCGATTCGCTTCACATCTGAACTACATCATAGGTTAACAAAGGCGCCGAATGGAAGCAGACTCCGTTCCACTCCGCTATACAGTGCTTCTTAATCCAGTGTGAACCTGGCATCAGACTTTCTGGAAGTCTGTACTAGATCTGTGGAGCATAGAAGCTGAATGGAGCTTCTCCATGTTTGGTTTTTACTCTAGGAACTGACTGTGGACTGTTCAGTTCAGTTGCCCTTTTTGTGGAATATAGGCGCTTCCATGTTGGAGCCACAACACAGTGATTGGTCTGAGTCGGTCAAGTCAACATTTCTATGGCCCTTCTATTCTTTTGTTTCTATTGTCGGAAGGCCACACCCATATGTCAAATTTTTTGAACATTTACCATGACACCACGTACTTTTATTGAGGCAGAACAATGATTAGTCAGTTTATAACTTGAATAACTTGCAATAAAGAAAAAAATAATAACATGGAAAAATAGAATCATCATGAACATGATATTAGAACGAGAAGGGTTATTCTGGCAAATATAATGACTGAGTAATAATAATGTTTATTTGTCTTTAGAAGTCTATGGGATTTTGGCTCCTTTGGACTAGTGGATACTTCCTGTTTAGAGGGGAGGGGTCACTGAGTCCAGTTCTCTTTTATAACCAATGGAACTTACAAAACACTGGATCCAGATGACTGGAGAGGCATTTATAAACAGCAACAGAACTTTAAAGTCTGTTCTCTGGCAGACAGGTAACCAGTGTAAAAACCTAAGAACTGGACTGATGTGGTCTACTTTTTTGGTAAAGCATGCAACTTGTATGAGCCTTAATTACAAAATGTGAAATGATGAACATTAAAAAAAATAAAAATAAGATATTTACTTAGAATTTCTTGCCAATCATGACATAATTAGAGATAAATGTGTTAGTTCTACTGTCAAAACTACTTGTCAATGGTTGAATGGATACACAAAGTTTGGTTGAGTGATTAGTTAGAGCAGAACTCAGAGTTGATAAGTTGCTTTAATAATGGAATCTTGTTATGTTTTAATGCAGTCGACCTCTGGTCTTAATGCTTGCGTTACCCCCCCTGACCTATCATCATGGCATTGTTGCAGGGTCCCAGATTAAGGCTGACAGTGTCATAACACATTTTTCTTTTTAAAGGGCATTGCCTGACCCCCTGTTGTCAAGGGGGTCAAAGGTTTCCACAGAAGCCTTCAGGGAAAAAATGAAACAGATTTTCACAAAGCTAAAGGTTTAGAACTGAGGAAGCATTTAGCAAACATTTGCATAAACAATTTATTACTCTTAACTATTACTGTGAGCAACTTTTTCTCCAAAATCTGGTCTAATTTTATGACAATTATGGAAGGTGAACTCCTTTTGTTTTCTTTCCAAATGAAAGAGGAGTCATTCTGAATCCCAATCAGGCGTGTTTACCAACAGCGTTCGGCCTCGGTTTTCATGGATTCACCTTTTGTCTTTCTTTAGACTGCACCCCCAGACAATCCTTTTCAAACACTTCTGTTCTTTTAAGAGATCAGCTGCAAGGTCTCCTATTCCAATCAAAACTTAAGAAGATAAAGGAAAGCTTTTGCTCCGACACTGAAGCACTTTACTTGCACTATTTAATATTTGATTTTAGAAAGTGCACCGTGTGCTTCCATCTGTGAACATTTTCTCCACCGTTTCCGCATAGCCAACATTTACGATTGAACGTTTCCTCCCCAGGCTGCATTAATCATGTCGGGATTGCAGGGATGTAACGATTCAGTCAAGCAACGATTCGATTCTCAGTTTTAAAGCCACGATTTTTTATTTTTCCCCCCAAATTTTTTTTAACACACTGAATTAAAGGTATTTTAAGGCCAAGTGTGTTTTCTTTTTGCCCTTTACACCAAACTGTCTGTTTTCCTACTAACAGAAAGGAGTCCAGACAAATAAACAATTATACATAATACTGAAATGATCACAAATCCTATATACTCAGCATACTTAACATACTCGGTCTGCTACTGTACATACTAGGTTCATGTTGTGCTCCACGTGTGATGGACCGGTCCACGCCCACTCAGCGCAACCCCACACCCAGCTGCTGCACGTGCACTCATGCGCCCTCTTATTTAGCTCAAGTTATTGTTCACGGGCAGTTTGCATTGAAAAAAGACAAAGAGGGTTAATAAAAAAGAGCACGGCTCCCGGGGAGGAGTCGGAAGGGAAACAGTCACGAAGCTGCGCCGTCAGTCATGAGTGTTGTCACGGTAGATTGGTCAAAGTTGTAGGAAAGTTACGATGAAAACGTAAAGTTGTAGAGTGAAGAACAAATCTTGGGTTTGCTTTAATTTGCGTTAATAGTTACGATCACAACATCGCGAAATCCTGGAGGGATTGACTTATGTGTAGCCCTCCACTACGCGCACTCATAGCAAGCCTGTATGAATAAATGTCATCTGCTCTGCATTTCTAAATTAGGCACATGGCTGAGACGAACTGAGTTTTTAATTTTCTGCAGCGATCAACACGTTAATAAGTTTGGATCATTTTTTTTTACCGATTCACAAAGAATTGTTACATCCGTAGAAAACAGAGACAACAGTCACAAATCAGGTACTTTTCCTTTCATTAAATCTTTGTAAAAACTCTCAGTGCTACAGTTTTAAAGGATAACCAAACAGGGAAGTTGAAAAATTGAAAATCCAGTCAGAGGGGTGGGGATTGGTGCAGGACTGTTATCATTACTGGATCACGGCGTGAGACTTCTTAAACTTACATGGTCACAAAATTCAACTATAATATCCCCATTCAACCAACAGTGGGCAGCACACAGACAGTTTTTGACTCTATTTTCAAGAAGCAAACAATTTTATTTTAATCTATCAAAATTTTGCGATGACCAACAGACAGCACTTTTAAATCCCAATTTATGGAGGTAAAAAAAAGTTGATTTAGGGTTTGGTTACCCTTTAATTAATAGCCATTGTTAAGCGATAAACCGATTTCCCCTTAACTTCTTCCTTAACTGCTGTACTTCCACTGCTGGCAGAGCAGGAGTTGTCAGATTGCTGCAGGTGCTTTATATTAATTAGCAGTTCTTGAACCTGTCAATTTGTCTATTTTCTACCTGCATTGTTGTTGTCGTTTGCAGTGAGTTGAGCTCCCTGGGCCTCCGTGTAAAAGCCTGTTACTGACATGCAGAAAAGCTGCAATCCACTCCCCGCCAAAACCACGTTCCTTTGACTTTTATTGATGCTGATTTTGCATGGCATCTACTTTATAACTATTTAGGTTTGACTGTGCCTCGGCCTCCGCCTTCATCATTTGATGAATGTTACTCCCCTGAGTGCACGTCCAGTCCCCTTACAAGAACTCTGCGGCTTTTACCAAAAGCCGTAGCACCAGGAAGTAATCTAATAATGAATCCAACAACTGTTTACACACTGCCTGTCTTTGTACCAATATTATAAACAATGAAACTCCAGGCATGCAGACCTCGCCTAATGGAGCAGCAGAGCAAACATATTCATCTAATCACAAGCCTTTATTTCAAAGCAAACTGGCAGAGCGGCGGAGGATGAGAGGCTAATGACCCATGAGCAATAAGCAAGTGTTACACTGAATATACTCTTAATAAAAAGAAGAAGAAAAAGCTTTTATAGAATAGCCTATCAATATTTTAAAGCAAAGTTTCTGTCCCCCTCCCCTAACTGGATTAGCAGTGTGATGTGTTCTGACAGTATGTTGTTAGTAATACTCCATTTGCTTTGTCTATCATCTGGTTCCCACTTGGAAATCCACAGAGCGCCGTTATATTTCATAATTTGTTTTGCTATCACAGTTGATTTGTAAATGTGCAAATTCTAATTAGCCGTAGCTACTGTTTCTAATATATTAAATATTAAACGATTCCTGTGGTGCAGACTTTCTTCACATCCCTTCAGATGAAAGTTTATGGTATGCAAATACAAATGCCTTTTAGATGTCAGCAATTCTTTGAAAATGCCCCATTTCATCATCAGAGCCTTTTTCCACTTGTTTGCTTGTTTGTCCCTCGTTCCCCTTTAAGTGCGTATTTGTTCGTCTCTGATGTAAAGTCAAGTTGCAGTTCTCTGCACATCCAACACGCTTCCCTTGACATCATGCACTCTTGTTTTTTTTTTACTTTTCTATTTTGACACCTACACACTCAGACGGTGTTTTATGGAATTAATTCATTATAGCTAGTACACACATCCAAAAGCAGCAGGTGGAGTGATTTCTCCATAACTCTGATCATCTTTTAACCTATAAAGCCGTAATCTATAATTATGATTATACTGTTTTATGAAAAGTCAAAATAATTTGCATAGTTTTGTTAGAGATAGTTTCTCTAGAGCGGCAGTAATTCATTAGATATTCCCTACTGAGTTGTGGGCGGAGTAATTAGAATAGTTTCCTTTGTTTACACTCTCCCACTAGCTTACAGCCCCTCACAATCCCACGCAATAAATACAGAGTAATATCAGAGATATCCAGCGGTACAGTTTTGATCCACATTCCAGCTCAGATGAGGAAGAAAAAGACGTTCATGGATCTATTTGTCTGTAAGTGGATGCAGTGGAACTGGTAGATTGTTGCCCGCCGATTGTAGTTTTTACGTAACAACTACAAACAGTGTTTTTGTATGCTCCTGATAGGGCTGTGTTGATAAAATCTATTCATCGATTTAAACTTAATAGATCAATAATCAATTCATAAAAATATAAATCGATTTAGCACCTAAGATTAAAGTCCGCTAGCTTGATGCTAAAGTATAATGGAATTTCCTATAGGACGGCTAATGCTAATGTTTGGTCAACCTAAGCATACATTGCTGACTAAATGAACATCTTTATAAACTCACAGGTATACATTTTCTAAATGTATTCAAGAAAAAGTAAAAAAGTAGTCATTTATGGTCTAAAACATTGTTTTTTGTGCTTTTTCTTTGCTTATTTTTTCTTGAAAAAAAGTGTACTGCTATAGCATGCGCTCCACCTAGTGGCCAAACTAAAATGCTCTCCAGAAGAAGCAGAACAACATTTACTTTGTTAATAATCTGGACTGTGTAAACTCAAAATTGAACTGAATCGAAAGAATAAAAAAAATCAGAATCAAATCGATTAAGGCTTTGGTTAATCGAATAAAGTTGATTCTGGAAATTGTTATTAATACCCAGCCTAATTCCTGATCCAACAAGATTCAAAAGAAATACTTTTTTTTATGCATTTCCTTCCTTATGAGAAAATGCCACACACAAGAACATGTCAAAAACACCCAAAACACAGATTTCATTGGAGTGAATCTTTAAAGCTTCTTTACTCAGATGCTCTTTGGTAGTAGAGAGTTTCTGCAGCATGGTTTCACATGAGAGAACTAACTAAAACTTGATGACTTGCTTGTGATAGCATGCTTTTCCTCTTTCATTTTCACAATAAAAGATTTTTGCTTGTGTACAGCTGTGGTCACCTATCAGTAGGGTTGGGCACCGATGGGATCTGATGCGGTTCCGGTGCTACCGCAGTTCTTTGGTTTCGGTTTCGGTTCCCTTTCGGTGCTTATTGCGGTACTTCAGTAATAAAAAATAATGCCTTTATCTTCCTAAATCCAAAGCAGAACGGCTTCAAACAAGCGCAGACTCCCTCCTGCTGTGCAGCTGTGCGCACGTAATATAAAGCATAATATAAAACTCCGTCTTAAATAAACTTAAACGTCCTTGAAATTTTAGCCTGACATTTTATTAAATTAAATCAGGAATGTGGCATTTATTTGCAGTTGTTTTTGGGCAAAAGCAATATTTTATTTCAATAAAATAAGGCGGAAGATAAATGTCAATCACACGGCTGCAAAGCGCAGCAGATGATGACGACCCGCTGTGGTGGTGGGCGGAGCCGAGCCGAGCTTTCTGCTATTAGCAGCCCAACAAGGAGGAAACGATTCATTGTTTCATTTTGGGATGGGGCTCCAGCGTTGTTTAAAAATTGCGGAAACTCCACTATTCACAGCGAAAGTCCCGCCCACCGACGTTGCGGAAGCCGACCATCTCGGCGGTTTTATATGAGCCCGCCCACGAACACAAGAAAGTAAATAGATAGGCTGAATCGTAAAAAATCAGAAGGGAGTACAAGTGATTGACATGTCCACAGACAAATGAAACTTCAATGAAATTTGGAACCGAAATCCGGCACCGTTTGCAGCCGCATCTTTCGGTTTCGGTAGAACCGCGCAAATCATAACGGTTCCTACTTGGAACCGAACTTCGGTGCCCAACCCTACCTATCAGCCTCAGTAAAACTGTTCTCTAATAGTTTTTACATTTGTATCAAGTAGAAGCTGCTTTCACACAGACAAATACACACACAAAGAAACAAAACCAAAACACAACCAAGGTCCATCTTCATCTCCTCATATGAGTTCACAGAGGACTCATGAGGGAGGACTATTCCTGCCTCCTGTAGTCTTTTTCCAATAACAGAATTACTGTTTAACATCATATAATCAAAATGCTTGTGACTTCTGGGATCCAAAAATTGTGAGATGTAGAACAGGAAACTGTTACAAACACAATGTCTGAGGTTAAGTCTGTGCTTCATGCTCGTGTTTGGTGCTGTGTGTCTTCTACCTCATGATGATGAACACAGCAAAAGGCCCTGAGTAGTTAGAATTAGGGCTTGGTTGAGCCACAAGCCTTAAAGGTGTGCAGACCCAAGGTTTCTTAAATATGAGCATCAACTTGTTCAGGGAAAAATAAAAGTCAGGTGAGGAGCTGTAAAAACATTGTTCAGGTATTGATCTGTTAAATGCAGCTTTTTGTGTCAGCCTCTCTGATGGCTCACACGTTATTATGCAACGCAGCAGGCACAAACACAAGGACACATGAACATGGGTTATTCTGTCATGTTCGGTTTGTAAAACATTTTCATCAGGGTGTTTATGAATCGGATCAACTGCAAAGTGAAGGTAAATACAAAAAAACTTCCAACATGTCAATAAAACATGTCTTTCAAATGCAAAAAAGCAAAAGTTTTTGCTTTGGAACCGATATCATTGTTTTTCCTTGTTAAGTGACAGTATAAATGAAATGGAACAAATTGTTCCAAACCTGTGAGTCCAGAATCAGACACATCCTGATGTTGATCCAGAACAGAGTACATGGTGATGGGAAAGAACCTCACAGCTTCAAGAGTCCTAAACAAGTCTTTTTATATGTATTCCCCCTTTTTTGAAATTAAGCTTTAAAAATGTTTAATTATTGTAATTTGAAAGCTTTGCTAGACTGTTTTTCTGAACCACGCTGAAAGTGAAGGATATATCAATCCCTGAGCAGCTTCAGCAGAGTCAGTAGAATGGACATTCTGCTTTCTCCAGAAAAGGCAGACATCAATGGAATATGATGAAAATTAGCAAACCAGTCAGCAAGCCCAAGTGGACCCCATAAGGTTTAAAAGTGGGCAGAAAATGTGGGCCTCAGTTGTTTGTATGGTATCTGTGGTGGCCCCACGTGTGTTTGCTCATGTTGAATTAAGTATCCTGGCTTGTTGTGCTTTCCAGCCGCCCAGTGTACAGCGGAGCTTACTAGCTTGCTACAGCAGAGCTTGCTAGCTCGCTACTATAGCCAGTCACTCGGTGGACAGCGGACCTTGCTAGCTCGATACAGCGGAACTTGAAAGCTTGCTAAACTAGCCAATCACCCAGTGGACAGCGGGCCTTGCTATGCCATTCATTCGCCCGATGGACAGTGGTGGACAGTGGAGCTTGCTAGCTCGCTGCTAGCCAGTTGTGTCGTGGACAGTGGTGGACAGCGAAGCTTGCTAGCTCGCTACTTTTAATCCATATGGATAAGATTAAGTTTTTCACTTCTAAACTCATTTTTCTTCTTTAAAGAAAAAAATCCAAACAGAGACAGAGTCCCAGACTAGCTAAATTCTACACATCCTGTGTGCAGAGCATTAGGTGACCATCACAGTTTTATAACTAAATTGATAATAAATAAAAAATATATCAGAAGAAAAACAGATTTTTAATTTAAAAAAAGCAACATTTTCTGTCTTATCAGAAAACCAGTCAGTTCAAATCATTGATAATTAAAGTTAAATCTGGTTCTTTGCTGCACTGATTTTATGCAAATAGAAATATATACAAAAAAGCCACAAAAACAAGAACAGATCAATGTGGGATCACTGTTTCCGTTCATCATATTATCCTCCTACATCACATTTCTTAAATGGGAGATTTTCAGCTAAACTATCACTTTTAGATTTCTGGGAGCTTGTTTAAAAATCTCTCTATACAGAGTGAGAGTGGGGATGATGTTCCCATCTCTATCAGAAGCTGCAGCTCCTGATGATCCGCTCGCCCTTGTGTCTGCTCTTTGTGCTTCTTCATGACTCATTGTCTGCTCTCAGTTTCATGCCATCTGAAATGTTTTTGAATGCCACTACTGTTCAACAGAGAGACATTTATTGAACGCCCACTTATCCCAAGTGAACTTCACACTAATTAAGTTTTAAGAAAATCATCCATCAAACTATTGAAGCAGTTAATCCGCTGTTGCGGAGTGAATCTGATGCTGGCGTGTCACGCCGCGGCGGCGGCGGTGCTCCTCTTCCTCCTTCCCCACCATGTTTGCTGTGGATACAAACGACAACACATTAATTAGCTAACAACACTTTTCTAATTTGATCCATTGGGAAGCAAACTCAGAGTGCCTCCTCTCCTTCATTTTCTGACAAAAACACAGCGAAGACTTTTAACATCACACATTAGTTTCCAGCTGAACGAAAACCGTACAAGTCATTGGCCCGCTTTCTGTCGCTCTGAACCGCTCCCCCTTTCTTTCAGCATTTTACGGCCTCTGTTCTGCCTTCCCCTCTGCATAATAAACCTCCACCCAATTTGTCATGAAATCCCTCATTTGCTGGATACTCAGAAAGGCAGATTATGCTTATTTTTCATTTGGACAGTGGGAGATGGAGCCAGGTGTTTGGCAGCAGCAGAGTGTTCAGGTGTAACTGTGCTGGTGACGGGACATGACGAGCAGGCGCAGATGAAGGATGAGGCGTGGAGGATTTTTGGGAAGAGGGGCACCCCACGACCCGCTCCCTCAAGAATACCCTGCAGACGAAGACCAGGCGAAACTTTGTTTTGAATTGCTTCTTGCTAGAATCAGCTCCTATTTCTTAATTAGCCTCTTAAAGCCATATTGGAATTCCAGCTGTTAGCATGGAGAACAGAGAAGTGATTCTGCTTTGCTCAACAAGATTAATTCATGGCTTCTCACGCAGCAGTGGTCTGATCTATAACGAGTCCATTAAATCAGTCAGCTCTGGTTCTGTTCGTGTTTCAGTGAAGAGCACTTGCATGAAAGCTGCTGTATTACAGCTTCCAGCAGCACAATTATGGGTCCTGGATTACACTTTGGTTGCAGAGATCATGTAAAGTAATCATCTTATTTTCTCCATATTGATACCAGTCATGTCGTTTTGTCATTTTACAAAGGTTACATTTGTTTCAGAGCTAAACTCTACATTTTACTGAAAATAATAATCACATTTTGTATCATTTTAACTTATTTTACCTTACAAAGAACCAATTTCATTGATATAGATTAACTCAAAACCCTTACAAATATGGAAACTTTCACTTTAAAAAGTCAAAGCAATCAACAAACAGGTGAAATAAAAAGAAAAAATACTTGTTCAAAGCAAATCAATCTAATAAAAATAAGTCTTTTCATCCAAATGAAATGTTACCTTAAGTCTCTGTGTCGTATATCAAGTAAAATAAGTTAATTTAATTTCAGGTAATTTACTTTAATTAGAAAAAATACTGCAGTGTTTACTTTGATTTTTACACTCTTGACTTGCCTTTGACAATCCGTAAATTAAGAATTAAGTTTCCAAGCAACTAAATACATTCTTTTTTATAGGAAATGATAAAAATAACATAAAAATATAATTACAAAATCATATGTTCTGACACACAAGGTTAACAATAAAAAATAATAGGAAGAATTAAAACATGAAGCAGGCACAAAGAAGTACTGCTGCTCATCGAATGTCTGAGGATAAGAAAAGACACCAGCAGAAAGCTGTAACATCAGTCAAAACAATAATATTGATGAGGATAATAATGTATAAAGCCTCTTTTACACTCTGTCAATGCCTGGTTGGCTGTATGAAGAGATAGACAGAGTGAGAACACGAGAGGGAGGGGTTGATATGTCCAGTGATTATACAGTCAATGTTCTAACTTTGTAAAATGGAGATTTAATAACATTTGTTACAGAATTGCTACTTTATTGACTGTCTCTTTAATTATTACAGAAGGAGTTACAAATGCTGCATTTCAGGGTTTTTTCTAAGATAGTCAAGGTTTGGTAGCGCAAAGCCCTTCACATAGTTTTTACATTTCAACTACAATTATCTTTTGATCTATTTTCAAAGTGTTCTTAGTGGTCACTTAGTTATGATTATCCCGCTTTTAGACAAAATCTGGGTTGTTTTCCTAGACATAGTTTCTGCAGAGTGGCAGGCCTTCATCAGAAATTAACTTCTGAATTGTGGGTGGAGCTATTGGTGTAAGTAAGCCTCCTCTAAATTCCCATCATCCCTTTGTTTATACACTCTTCTAGTTTACAGATCCTCAGCTCCTGATTCACAACAGTTTGAAAAAGAAATACTCACAAATGCAATTTTGTATTTACATTTCTTAATACGTGGCCTCCATCCTGAGAGAGTAGTCACAAGAGCATGTCAAAAATACAAAAAACAGTTTTTTTCTAATTTAACTGAATTTTATTGGTCTTAATCTTTCAGATTATTTTTTTTTTACAGTTCATAATTTTAAATATTTAAATGTAGAGACTTTTGCTAATGCTTTGAACAACTGTCATTTACATTTTACTGACCATCGATCAATCAAATGAAAATTAAACAGAAACACAATAATGTGTAGGTGAGTTTTAAAACCTACATATAAAGAATTATTTCGGAAGACTTCTGAGCTCCTTCCGTTTTGTCCTTCTTGGATAATTTGGGAATATTTATATGTGCATTTAAAAACCAAACCAGGATAGTGATTTTTTGCAATCCGGCAATTTTATGTTTGTGAAGTCTGCGTTGGATATTTTAATTAAAGACGATTATTCACAAAGACCGTAAACCAAACATCAGCAGCTGTGCTGAACTGTCAGCACACTGATTTCCTTTTTAGCCAACTGTCCCATTAAAGGGGAGGGTGTGGAGCATCTCTGTATTTCCTGTCATGTTTGATATCAAAATCCCTCGCTTCGACTTTTTCCCAGCAAGTTAATTTTGCGGCACAAGTGTAGTCGTGCCTGCAGGCCAACTCCTCTTAGCTCAAAGCCTCTATCGCATAAAGCCCCCGAATTGAAATATCCCCGGCTTGAAATATTGACTTTAATATCTCATTTGAAAAATTCATGTAACCTTTTGATGTTAAATCCATACTCAATTTTGCAGAATGTTATAGGAATATGCAGAAAGGGGATAGGAGGCATTATTATGTTTTCTCTGCGAGAGAAATTGCATTATATGGTTGTAACACCAACCTCCCCTGTGTTCCCTTCAGACCACGAGGGAAAAAAAGAAAAAAAGACAGGGCCATTAAGGCAAAATGAAAAGAGCTATTGATTGGGCTCTTATGCCTTTTCTATTTGCCTCATTTCCTAAATGCATGATAATAAGGGCTCAGCCACTGAAACTAACAATACTCCTTAATGAATCAAACTCTAAAGATTTAGTCCAAGTTTGCATAATGATTCACAGATGTTTCCCTCAAAGGATGATATGCATTTGCTTTGTTGTTCTGTGGATTCATGTCCTTTTATCAAATGCAGTCATCTCCATATAGCGTTATAATGCAATCAAGACATTATTCCATGCTTTCTTCTTGGAAAAAGCATTGCTTGTTATCAGAAATGTGTGTGCTCTTTTAAAGGCTATCATATTAGTATTAAGCTGCTGTTGATGGATTGGAGTTATTAATCGACAAATAGAGCACAATAGATTCTAACAAGTGGAGAAAAAAACATGCTTTTAGCTAATGGAGTGATACTTTTAATGGAGAAATGGGTTTGAGAGCTTTCCACAGGGGAAGGGTGAGAAATGAAAAGACAAGCCATTGTCAAATCCAGTTTGCCAACAGAACATTTAAAATTAAAAAAAGACTGGCTGTTCAAAGGTTTTCCCTCTAACCTCGGATCCGCATTTCCACAACGAGCCTGTTGGTTTAGTTGCTTTAGATTCTGTGGGATCAGCTGGAACCTGGACTCCTAAAATCTCCCAACTCCCATGAGTTCTGAACTACATTTTTATTTTGTTCTTGCAAATGTGAATTTAGAGCTTTTCTCTCTTTATTGTCAGGAACATGGACGCATATACGCCGGATGGATGATCTCTGGTGGTACAGAGGAGATGAGAGTGAAGCCCCTAAGTAGGACATTGTCTGGAGTTTGCCCCGCCCACCTAATTGTATCACGAAAATGGCTGACTGAGATGGACAAAGAGAGATTTCTCACACACGTGTTGGAGCCACAAAGGTTCATTTTGTTGTAAAATTGGACTTTTAGCCAATAGTTCACAAGAGGCCCACTCTGCACCAGGTATGGAGAGCTCGACATTCTGATCAGAATAACGCAGGTCCGGTTCTTGCCTTGCCTTTCCATGTGTTGATGTGCCCTTGAGCAAGACACTGAACCCCACATTGCTCCTGCTGGTAATTTATGTTCTGCAGCAGAGCCTCCATCAGTGTATGAATGTGAGAGTGAATGGATAACTGTGGCTGGAAAGCGCTTGAGGCCTTCAAGGAAGGTATAAAGCGTTACATAAGTACCAATTTACACTATTTACCCTTTGCAAAGACCTGTGTGAACCAATTCAGTTTCTTACAGACAAGGCTGTTCCAACACGGTGATCTGCTTCTCAAGTCTCAGATCCACAAGTTCTCAGTATCATGGTGCAGCTGCATGGTGGAACGCCCCATTGGTTGTGTTAGTCAATGAGATTGGCCAAAACAGACAATTATGGGGTGCCATTTGTAAATCTGAGAAGTAAAATGTTGACATTGTTTTCAGATATTTAGCATGTTTTTGAAGAAAAAAAACAATTTTTATGTTTCAAATGCATATTTTCACCTATTAAATTAATGTATACATTTACTTACGACATATTTGGTTAGAAAGATAAATATTTAATTTTAAGCTAAATATTAATTTTAGAATTATATATTTGGCTTACAAACTAAATATTTAATTTTATCAAATTAAATATTTAGTTTGCATATTAGATATTTATATCTAATTTAAATATTTATTTTCCAAGCTAAATTTTTAAGTTTTGTAACTAAATATTTAGTTCTCCTACTAAATGTTTGGCAACAACTAAATATCTAGCCAGGATCTAAATAATTATTTGTATTAATTTTAAAATGAATATTTAATTAAAAACTAAATATTTAGTTAAATAAATAAATATTTAGTTAAAAATTAAATATCTAGCTTCAATCTAAATATTTAGTTTGGAGCTGAATATTTAGCTAAAAACTAAATATTCAGTTTGTAAGCTAAATATACGATTAAAAAATAAATATTAAGCTTAAAATTAAATATTTAGCCTACTAACTAAATATTAAGTTAGTAAATGTGACATTTATAAATACATCAATTTAAAGGGTGAAAATTTACATTGAATAACGAGACCTCTTTTTTTCTCCTAAAAACAAGCTAATTATCTGAGGATTTTGATGCCAAAATGTTATTTCTCAGATTTACAAATGGAACCCCAAAGTCAATGAACTGCTGCGATTTTAAAGAAGGTAGAAAGTGGCCTGACGTGCTGTAACTTTAATGGTCGACACTTAGGGCTGGTCAATACTGAGTATTTGAACATTGATCAATATTGCCAAAATTCAATACCAATATTGATCCCAATACCTGTATTTTTTGTAAATGCGGTGGATTTGACTTGAACCTCAAAATCTCAATTGTTTTAATCACTAAATGGTGCCTGTAAGTTTCCCCTTTTTTAAGTACTTGATAAACATAAAAACAGAATGAGGATAATAATTTCAATTTAATAGAAAATAGGTTATCAAAATAAAAACTTCTTTAAATTAAATAAAAAGCAAAGAAGTGAATGTAAAACAATCTACAAACCAAAAGAATCAAGTAACTAATATAAGAAACTTTTTAGCCTTTAAATAGAACAATAAAAACAGGTGAAAAGTAACTTGTCAAAAACTGCTCAACATTTAAAGAGTGGAAATAGAGTGAACAAACATGATCTGCTGCTGAGATCTCACAGGCCAGAGTGGTGAGGCAGTGACCCAGCTGGGTCCTTTTGGCTGATACAGAAAAGTTTCAAACAAGTGGAAATATTGATATCTTGCAGGCTGGTATCGATCGAATACGATACCAACTTAAGATCGATACTATGGATTCTTTGGATCGATTTGGCCTGCACCTGTAGACACAGAGCCTTCACACAAATTTACAAAGATTAAAACAAGCAAACAGGAAGTCTTTGAGAGTCTAGATTAGCAAAATAATGTCCCCTTTAATACAAATTTGATTTCTCTGGGTAAATAGAGCTGTCAGATTTTGAAGAATTGATGGTCTCTAAGCTATGCGCCTCTATAACATGCCCAACGGGAAAGAAAACACCCCATGGCTGCAGCCTACCACGAGCACAGCTGTGTCTGTGTCTGGGCTTTTATCATGACTTTATAAGGACTGTTTGTCTCCATCATCCAACAAACTAAGCTGATTTGAATGATTTCATGCATCCCCTCTGCAGCTCAGCGAGACAGGGTGACAGGAGCTAATGCTGCATCCCTGTAGCACTCCGAGCTGTTCCAGCGCGCACAAAGATCAGATGAGGAGGAAGTCTGCCACTGAAACCAAAATCAATGTCTCCGACCTTAATGACAGACTCCAGCCAAACAAGACTCAGCTGATTAAAGCCCAGCTAGAAATAATACACCCAAATAGATTGTTGAAATTCTCAGTCTAAACCAACATTTCATTTCCAACAATCAAAATATGGAAGAACTGCAGAAATGAACGGTTAACTGTTCTCTAAGCAAAGTTTGGATTTCTTCACATTTGTTTCACTATGAACTGTTCCCAGATGTGTCTGTCTGGTAATCACCTTACTGGGCTGATAGTTTGTGTTGGCTCATGTCATTCATAAAATGAAAGATTAGATTAAATCATTTCAACAGATTAGATCCATCCCTTCATTCATCCATCCTTCCATCCATCCCTCCCTCCCTCCATCCATCCATCCTTACATCCATCCATTCCTCCATCCATCCATCCATGCTTACATCCATCCATCCTTCCATCCTTCCATCCTTCCATCCATCCATCCATCCATCCATGCTTACATCCATCCATCCTTCCATCCTTCCATCCTTCCATCCTTCCATCCATCCATCCATCCATCCATCCCTCCCTCCATCCTTACATCCATCCATCCCTTCACCCACCCATTCATCCATCCTTCCCTCTATCCATCTATCCACCCCTTCATCCATCCCTTTATCCATCCCTTCATCCATCCATCATCCCTTCATCCACCCACCCATCATCCATCCCCTCATCCACCCATCCATCTATCCATCCATCTACCCCCTTATCTATCCCTTCACCCACCCATCCATCCTTACATCCATGCATCCATCTATCCATCCATCCATCCATCCCCTCACCCACCCATCCATCCTTACATCCATGCATCCATCTATCCATCCATCCATCCATCCCCTCATCCATCCATCCATCTTCAAAACCCAGTTAATCCCTTTCGTGGTCACGGGACAGCCAGAGTCTAACCTGACATACACCCCGGACCCATCACCAGTCTGCTGCAGGGCCAGTTTTACCCATGACTCTTCATTTTCAATGTTTGAGATGCTTTATTGCTTTGCCAAAATAAACTTTACACTTTACTGATCAGGTACAGGAGGAGTTCATGCATTTTAGGATTTCCCTCCATATTTACACTAACCAAGTTTAAAAAAAGATTTAAATAACTACAGAAACCTTGAATACATGTAATTACCAAGGTTGCGTATGTTCTCTAAAAAAATGAGGATGCAAAAAAGTATTTCAGTTACATAAACATGATGACTTTTTCCTCACCTATGTTCCCCTCCAATCTGATGACTTTACTTGCTGACAAATAGATCCACGAACGTCTTTGTTTTCCTCATCTAGCTCAAAAGTTTACACCTAGAAAGCTCCAACATTGCTCACCATTTTTACTACACCACTAATGGTAGCTTGGGGTTTTAAGAGGCTGCAAGCTAGCAGTAGAGAGTGTAAACCAATTTAAGGGATAATGGGAAGTAAGGGCAGGCTTACTCCGTGCCTACAACTCAGAGGCAAATGTCTGATGAACTCCTGCAAAAACTAGAAAAGGATGCAGTTGTTCTTTTATTTTGGCTAAAAACAGCATAATCGCGATTACTTCTGTAAAGACTTTAAAGATCTTTGGACACAACAGTGTATCTCCTTGAGGAACCATGTGGTAACAGCTTTAGTAGAAAAGCAAATAAGTACTTCTGCCAGAAACAGTAAGTAGGTCACCTGTGTGAGCAAAAGATAAACAGCAAGTCAGTCACAGATCTGTGGTGTCATGACACATGAGGAGGTCTTTACTATGTCCTCGACTGCTAAGAAATGTCAGTGGATCTGAGAAAACCAGGGTTGTAATTTGACTAATTATGGGCAAACTATTCCTTTTGCAGCAGCAGCTTCATAGCAGGCCAGTGTACCCTGCAGCTCTCTTTCGCTGTCTCAGCTTAACTCCATCCTCTATCTGGGGACAATCACCTGCAGAGGGGCAGATGGTCTCACATCTCCCACAGGGATGCTCTGTGTCTCATGTGCAGCAGTGCAGCAGTGCTGTCTTCTGCACCATCCCACACTGAAACTTTAATGCTGCCTCCTTTTAATTATTTGACTAATTTTAAGTTACCTGCAGAAAAAAAACCCACTGATGTCATTTGTATCTTTCAAGTAAAATGGACTAAGGCTGTGAGCAATTAGAGAAAATGTTGACCTACTTTGGGAAACTTTTGGTCAAGTCAGCTTATGCTGCAGATTTGTCTGAACAGTTGGACCAGAAAGCTGCAAGAGGTGCAGATGCGCATTTTCTCTTCATTCAGACGCTCACACCCACTCAAAAAATTGCTTTGCAGTCTCATTTAGCTTGTTTGCAACATCCAGTAAAGTCAGATAGATTATTTATATTTTACTTTTTTTTCACTAAGTATCCTCAGTAAGCTTAATTTAGGTCTTATTTAAGATCAGTTTTTACATTTTTTTAACTATACAAACATGCACAACAGTTAGCATCACACACTGACAAAAACATATTAGATAAAAGTATCATTCTCTTCTCACCCTCTCTTAGTTTTTCCTCCAAGCTCAGGTCCTCCACTAGAGGTCTGGAAACTTGAAAGTTTTGCACAGAATCTTAGCACTGAGCTTTTCTGGACTGAGATGTCTGAGGTCTTTCCATGGATCTGCTGTAGCCACTCCTCCAGTTTGGAGGTCACAGCCCCGAGTGCTCCAATTACCACAAGCACCACTGTCACTTTCACCTTCCAAGCTTTCTCCAGTTCCTCTCTGACTCCCTGATATTTCTTGTTTCTCATGTTCCTTCTTCTTGATGTTACCATCACTTGGTACTGCCACATCCACCACAATGGCTTTCCTCTGTTCTTTATCCACCACTACAATGTCTGGTTGGTTCTCCATTACCATCCTGTCCGTCTGGATCTGGAACTCCCACAGGATCTTTGCTCTCTCATTCTCTACCACTTTTAAAGGCGTTTCCCTTTTTCACCTTGAGGTTTTTTGTATTCTGCACACATGCTTCTGTAAACTCTCCCAGTCACTCGTTTGTGGTGCTCCATGTATGCTTTCCTGGCCAGCGCCTTACACCCTGCAGTTATCTGCTGGATTGTTCCCGGCGCCTCTTTACACAGGTTACACCTTGACTCTTGTCTGTAGATCTGAGCCTCTATCGCTGTCGTGCTCAGGGCTTGTTCCTGTGCCACCAGGACAAGTGCTTTTGTGCTGTCCTGTAAACCAGAAATTGGTAGTACTTCTTGATATCAGTCACTTCAGTTATGGTCCGGTGGTACGTTCCATAAAAAGGCTTGTCTTCCCTTAAAAAACTGTCCTCCAGCACTGCATCCTCTGCTCGCCATGGCCTGAGACATTCACTGAGCACACTGTCAGTTGGGGCCTCGAGCTTGATATATTCATATATCTTTGGGGTGGCCGTGGTGCCGAGGTAGGGAGGTCAACCTCTGATCGGAAGATTGTAGGTTTAATTCCCGCCTTGCCCGCCTATGTGTTGAAGTGTCCTTGGTCAAGACACTGAACCCTAGATTGTCTCTGATGGAAGGTTGGCACCAGTGTTCGGCAGCGGAGCCACCACCAGTGTGTGAATGGGTGAATGGGTCTGTAAAGTCTTGGAGTAAGATAGAAAAGCACTATATAAGTATAAGCCATTTACCATCTTGGATGTTTCATCGTGGATACAGGCTTCGATGCTCACTGGTCCTCGGCCTCCTTCCTTTTGTCCAGCTTAAAGTTTCAGAGAGTTGGATTTTGGATGGAACTTTGGAGGAGGTTTTGTGTCTTAATATCTGTGGTCTGGGTCTCAATGTTTGGGCACTTTTAATGCCTGGGTCTTGTTCTTGCCATTGAGCTGGCTTTTCTGGACCTGCCTTACTCTGAGGTATTTGGCCAATTCCTTTGTGCCCGTTCCAGGTTGTCATTTGCCTGTGGTATTTTTGTAACTTTTCTCAATGTCTGCTTTTGTTCCTTCTGGAGTGAGACCCCTTCTGTGGGTACTACCTTGTCAGTCTTTGTCTCCATCTGACTGCATTTTTCATGTCCAAATTACTTCTCAATGTAGTACTGTAGATCCTGGTGGTATGGATCAATCAGGGAGTCGATGTTCCGCTCGCTCTTAGCGTGACTGATAGTGGCTCATTCCTGAGTTGGTATCCATTGCTGGTCTTGTTGATTATTTAGCTGAGCTCTGTTGGTGTCATACAGCTCTAAGCATTCAGTGATCCTTGTGTGTGGCATTGAGTCATAGGATTTCTTGTAATCAATCCAGTTAGTGCACTGGTTGGTGTGTCATGACATTCAGTCTTGAGTGACTGTTGTGTCAACCAGCAGTTGGTGTTTGGTGTCTCTGGGATCTCCACCAGTATACACCAGGGTCTTGGTTGCTGACATAAGCTTGCATGTTGTAGAGAGACAGGTTTTTGGCTGGTAGTGGGATGGGGCTGCACCCTCCCTTTGAGGGATCCTTCCAGGTCTGGATTTTTCATTTTTCTATTGGCTAGTTGCTCCACCTGGAGCTCTGCCCAAGACCTCAACTGGTGGGGAAGAAGTGATCTTCCAGGAACCTCTAAAGTTGGTCTGAAACCATCTTACTGATCCAGAGGAAGATTGGGAGAATGTTGTGTGGCCAGATGAGAACAAAATGGAACTCTTTAGTATAAACCCCAAATGATTGCTAAAAGAAAAAAAATAACTGAGTTACACCCCAAGAATCACTGTGAACATGAGGGTGGAAGCAGCATCCTTTGGAGCTACTTTTCTCCAAATGGAACACAATGACTGGTTTGTGTAAAGGAAATGATAAATTTTGTGCAAAAATCTCCTTCCATCAATGATAACACTGTGATAACATGATAACAAATGTGGCTGGATCTTCCACTATGGCAGTGATCTCAAACACATCACCCAGGGAACAATGAAGTGTTTCAGGGTTCTGGAGTGGCCAACCACGTCTCAATCCAATTAGGGAATCTGCAGAGGGAGTTGAAAGTTCATGTTTCCAAGCAAATCATCACTGCTCTTGAGAAGATATGCATATAGAACAATGGACCAAAATAGCAGCTACAATATGTAGAACTAGTGAAGATCTACAGTAAACCTTTGACCTTTGGTTGTCACTGACAACCAGGGTAGCATGACAAAATACTGAGGATGAACCAAATACCTTCAAACAAATTCATTCTTTATCAATCATATCTTAACATTTTTAAATGTATCAAGTAAACAAGAATAATTCTAAAGAATCATGAACATAAATTGAAAGAAAGAAGACTTTATATGCTGTAGCTAATTTGCTTTGCATGTCCTAAATCCCAGCAGCTCATTCATAATGCATTATCTTGTTAGTGCCATCTACCTCTGCTGTACCCTTCCACACTGCCTGAACCTCCGTGGCTGCAAACTGGGAGTCAGCCTGCATCCTCTGTAATAGACTCACGGACATCTGATGGGCTCATATCCATACAAGGATTATCCTGCACTGTCTCCTTTTCAAAAATCATTACGTGAAAGTGTCAAATGAAATGAGATTAGTTCCAACTTCCTTCCTCTTGCAGGTGAAAAACACTTTCTGTGTGATTTCCACCCAAACAAGCTGGGGGTGCAGCTGAGAAGCTTCTTGACAGTTATGAATGATGCCCATATTGCAGGAAGGCAATGACAGAAGCATGTGAGAGGAGAGCTGGAATGAGCGATTATCTGCTGCGTTGTTGGCCCAACAGCCCCAATCGCCTGCCGTGCTTCACCTTCATCACTCCAGATTCAAATGCAGTCGCACACTTTCGGCGGCTTCAAACCTGCACAGAGTGTGTGTCCATATGTGAAACCTCCCCTCATTATAGCAGGCAGTCAGGCCAGCAGTGTCTACACGCCGACATAATGAAGACCCCTCAGAGGCCGGGGGAGGGGGGCACTGTGGAGTGAGAGGGAAAACAAGTGGAGGGTTCGGGAAAGAAGCTTCCTTTCCAAGGTGGAAGGAAGGAGATTGCTAACTTCTACTGAGCACCTTCAGCTGAGAAAAGCCCCTACATGTGTGAATGTGGGACACATTTCACTCACTGGGAAAATTCAGAGCTACAAAGACATGCCAAAGCTCTGGAATCATTCAGCAAAACACAAACATTAGAGTTAAAAATGGTTCAAATGGAACAGTTACACTGCGGTGTTTGAAAGAGTTGTAATGCTTTTGCATTATGAAGACAAAGTCTTGGTTGCTCTGTCTTACTTTAGCTTTTAAGAAATGTGGATTTGCATTCATGATCTTCTTTTTTTAATTATATGAATTATATACATATATTTTGGCATTAACAAAAGCAAAAATATGAAAAGAAACTTGCATCTCTCAAAATGTGATTTAACAGAAGCTCAAATAACTTAATTTCAAAAGTTATCTGTGCTTGCTAGTAACCAATGGTGTGCAGCATAAGATAATATGTGCTTTTAACTCATAAAAAAAACATTTTTTTTAACCAAAGTTTAGCTTTGTATATCAAATCTGTTCATTCTGGAGGAAGAGTTGATCAAACAAGACGTCTTCAGGTCAACAGAATGTATAAACCTACATAGTTTATCATCTATGTGCACCTCAGCCAACAATGTATACATTTAACTAATCTAAATTTAATAAATGCTAAATAAGTAATCCTTATTTTAAAAAAAATGCTGTTTTCTTTTTCTTTTCTTTTTTCTTTTTTTCTCCTCTTTGTCCTCAGCAGTCTTACTCTGCTGGGTTTTGTTATTTTAGTTTGGATCTTGGTAGTCTTAGTTTGCGGGCTTTGTTTATTTGTTTTCTTTAGGTAGTTTTGGTTAAGTGTTGCTGACTGACGGTCGACATGTCTGGGTCAGCAGTCTCCCTAACTTATTTTATGTCTGGACAAGGAGTCACCATGGAGAGATAAAAGAGACACATGTGGATCTGGAGCTGCAGGTTGAAAACCTCTGTGATAGAAGATCCACCAGGATAAATCTTTGTTCCTTTAAATGTTTTCTTTTTCTTGTGCTTTAAATTTAGCTCAATTTACAGTTTTTTAAGCTTCATTGTCAATAAAAACTACATTTTCTGAACCCAATGAATATATTTTGGGGTGATAGAGTTGCTGGAGCCTGTCCCAGCCACACTGTAAAAAGTGAGACATTAGATCAATTATCAAAAGTTCTGTAATTTGTTACATTTAAAAATAGTTTTATCAAAATAAATGTTTAAGTTGAGTAAACCATCAAACCAGTTGATGGTTAATGTTAATTTGATGAAAACTAATAATTTTAAATGTAAAAAAAATACAGAACTTTTGTTAATTGATCCAATATTTCAATTTTTTTCAAGGTACTGTTGGGTGAAGGCGGGGTGCATCCCAGTCTGCCACAGGGCGACACAATCGCACATATTCCATTAACACTTAGGGACAATTTAGGACCTTCAATTAACCTATGGAGCATGTTATTAGCATGTTTTGCATGAGGAGAACATGCAAACTCCACACAGAAAATATCCAAACAGGATTTGAAGCAGTTAGGCGAGAGTGCTAACCACTCCACCACAGTAAAAACCCTCCTGATTGTTTCTGCTCTTGGAGAGCTGAAACAAGACAATGTTTATTATTTATTGAACACTAATTTCTTTTTCATCTTCTGGAAAATCAGAGGAAGGAAGACTCAGGACTCAGGAATAGAAGAAACTTTAAATTGTTTAAAATGTTTTAGGTAAAAGAGCCTCAAACAGTTTATAAAGCAACAAAACACATGACTTGAAATAGTTTGATGCAATCATTAACATTAGACTGGAATAGGATGTAAAAAATGTTATATTTTAATGTAAAAAAAAAAGAAAAAAACAAAACAAAACAAAGGATTAAAATAAAAATAAAAAAATGTCTTTAAGAGCTAATTCAAAGACAAAAGGATCTAAAACTGTTTGTTGAAATAAAAAAATAATTTGAGATTCAGTTTCAGAGCTTTACAGATTCACAGAAAACCCCCAAAATGAAATGTAAATTTCACTCCCAAAAAACTTAAAGTAAAAAAAAAATACACAAACCTCACCTGCACAAAAAATAAAACATTTTTTTCTAAAAAGTATAAAACATTGTTTTTCCTGGAGGGTCTAAATGTGGCTCTGCTTCATTAATTGCAAGCTGGTCTGCATGAGCGCATGAAAAAAATCAGAACAAGATTTGGACAAACAGAACAAACATGTCAGGTTAAGACAGTGTTTAAAAAAAGCAGAACAATTCCTTTTTAATTATTCCTGCAGCAGTGAAATATGAAGGACAGCGCACCAAATAAGGTTTTACCTTTTCCTCCAGCGTGTGTTTAAATGTGGGGGAGAAATCTGGGAACTCTTTGGAGATTAAATTTTGTTAATTGCCATCATCCATCAAGCATAGCATTCATAAATGGAATAGCCTTTGGACATTTAAGATAATGCTTAACTATTATGATGGATCACAATTTCGGTGCTCATGTTCAATCTGGACAATGTCTCAGACAACAATTTAGCTTTGCTCAGTCTTATTTCATACATTTGAAACCCCCAATAACTCCTGGGGCACTTGGCTTCCCTTTAGTCTGAAACTGAAAACAAAAACACTTTAAAGTGCTCCCATTGTCAGACGAGAAACTGTTTCTGACTTGCGGTTGAAGACAAATTAGTACACAATGTTTGAAAAACATTTAACGTTTTTTTCCCCACATCGGGAAGGCTAATCCAAACATGTATATACACATTTATGAGGTGATTTAAAGTCATAATTTCCCCTAAACAAACAGTTAGTAGAGATTTTTTATGGGTTAGAATAATGTTTCCTTATTTGAACATTTTGTAAAATAACAATAATTGGATAAAAAAGTATTGTGATAAAGGAGCCAGAGGCAGGACAGACAGAAATTCTTATTGTGATTTATTCTAAAAAAAATTAAATAGTGAGGTGAAAAACTTGATTTAAGTTATTTATTCTTAGCTTTAACTCTGAAAAAGAAATTATGAGGAAAGAATTATTTTAATTGTACGCACTGGATAATTAGAATATTTAATTGACTTGTAGGACTTAAAATATTGTGTATTAGGTTTATCATTATAGTTTATATAGTTGTATATCATTTATGGTTAACAACTCATAATTAAAACATTTGTATAGTGAGAAACAATAATATAATATAAAACTAGGGTGATTTAACAACCCTATAGAATATATATATATATATTCTATATTTGGATATATACACATTTAAAATCACTTTAGACATCACTGATGCCGGTGAAATAACTTGACATAAAAAAATAAGCCAATTCAAAACTCTATGAGATGTAATTTCAAAAGAATGTAATTTCTGGTCCTTTTTAAGTTCAGAGACTTCACACCAGAGACACATGTAAGGGACTGGTAGATCCCACAGAAAAGTGTCTAAATGACGCAATTTCAGCCAAAGGAGAAAAAACAGCTAATAGGAGTCAGTAGGTCCAAACTTTGCCTCCATTAAAATATTTATTTTATAAATATGATTTATCATTTACATGATTTTTGTGCAGATCTTTTATCTATGAGCAGAAAAAGTATGAAAAATAAAGGAAACATTTGTCCTTCATTATAGATCCACCCCAGATCAAAGTACTTTTGTGCATTTTTTCTCTGTGTTTTAGAGGTGATTCAGTTTTTGCCTTTTATTGGGTCTTTACTTAGTTTTTCCATTGATTTTCACTAACATATTGGACACAGTAGGAAACATATATATCCTCACATAATTCTCATTAACACAATTAATACAAAAGATTAAAAAAGAAATAAAAAAATGGAAGGAGTTGATATTTTAAAATCAATCACCTGCATTAATTGTCAGACAGATCCACAAAAACTGAAAGATTTTACATTTTTGTTTTTTGTCGTACAAAAAAATATGCAACGCTTGTATTTCATGTTTGGTTTAAGGCCTACATCCTTCTTAAAATGTGTTTGAACTTGTGGACTCGTCTAACCAGTCCGGCCACATGTCTGGCCGTGGACCCGGTATAGAAAACCATATTCTATTGGTTACAGCATCAGTGCACCCCCCTCACGTCTTTTTTAAATTTCTCTCCTGATTTCTGCATCTTCCAGTTGGTCTGTAGGAGCTAAATCCTCGTGCACACCTATCGTGTAGCCTTTGCTCTTATCTATTGTATGCAGGCCATGAAATGTGCAACACCTCTCTGCTTTAATATTCTATCAATGCCCTGAGAAGGGACTTTTCATCCTGAAAAACTTCATGCTGCAACAGTGCGGTTTGGCAAACCTCTCTATAATGTCAGATAACCTTACGGACCGCAAAGGATTCTGGTTACGGACCAACAGATCCCATCAGTCAGCCTTTGGATGTGATATATGTCTGATTTTTGCTTTGATTCTCTTGAATAGAATCCCTGAGTATTTCAGTCATTCTTGTAACCACACACATGTTGGATGTACTGAGGATCGACCATAACCTCAGGATAACTGTCCCTAATTCAAGTCTGACCCTGCAGTTTGACTTTCCAAAGACGTCAGTGTCAAGAAGTGACAAGCAGGTGGAGCTGTGAGCAAAGTTAAGCCCAAAGAAACACGTGTTACTTTGAGCTTTTACAGCCATGTGCTCATTCTGGATTCATCGGCTCCTCACCCCCCTCCCTCCTCCACACTCACTCAGTGTATGGAACATGGAGACCTTGCCTCTCTGCTCTTAATTCCACATCCAGCATAACTAGAGGCCAACAGTCTCATTTTAATTGATGTTACTTCCACATCTCTGCCTCTTCCTGTGGATTGTGACGCTGCTGCTGGTTGGTGCAGTGACAGCGTCGAGAGGCGCCTCTAATCCGCAAGTGGCAAATAATCAGAATAATTTGGACGCTGTGTGTGTTTGTGAGGGCCGATGGCCTGTATGTACCGCTTGTCATTTTTTCAATTACTGGAGCTGTGGTTAAATGTTCATTTTCAGCAGTCAGCCCGGAGCAAAAACTACTGAGCCCCATTAGGTTTTACCCACAGCCTCACACTCATTAGTTCTCTCCGGTCAGACGAGAATGAGGGAGAAGTTGGGCAGGCCTCTCTAAAGAGGTCAGGGTGGAGTCAAGGCAGCCACAGCAAAGATTGTTAAGGACTTTCCAGCCAGTATGCTACAGGAGGAAGAAGTCTGTGAAGACTTGGGTGACCTTTTTGGGGCCAATCAACGCAGTCCTGTCTCTTTTTCTTCTCTCACAAATGTAGGAAACTGCTGACCTTTTGAGAGAAGCCGATAAACATGACAGCGTAAAACTAGGGGATATGATTACGTTTAAATCCAGACTCTGGGAAAATGCATTCTTTTTTTTTTTTTTTAGTTAATAGGTGCAGAGGCTTTTATCTTCCCGGTTGCATCCAGACCAGCACAAGCATCATTACCCAACGTCCTCTGTTTTCATTGACCTGAGGAATCCTGTCTTGATTTCGTGCCGCTGCAGCTCAGCCAGCTAAATGGAGGTTGCAGGGAGATGGCATCCATTATTGAGGCATTCAATTCAAATGTCACCCGCTTCCATTTGGCAGTGTTTTCCCCTCCCTAATGTTTGCTGCAGGCATGCAGGGGGGGCAGTGGCGGACTTTTCAGCAGGACTTTTAGTCGGAGACAGATGCAAGGTGACACCATTGTGATGTTTCGCCACCTCACCTTGCACCTGGACACTCTCGGTGCAGTTAGAATCCTCCTGAGCACAGGCCCAAAGCATGGCTGATTGTAACTATTCATCATCCAGCCTCCACTTAATTAGAGCAAATGCAGATTGCATGGAAGGCCAGCACGAGCCTCTCAGGTGGGTGTGACTGAACACGGCTCAGATAAGAGAGCGTTTCAAGTGAGTACCGGATAGATTTTCAACTGAGCGCGGGTTACTTATTTGCCCACTATAGTCTTGACTTTCATTACCCGGTTACTCTCCTGTCAGTGTAATTCACTCCCATCATCCCTCAACCCTGTTGAAATTAACAGGTAATTTGTAAATGTCACTTTGGGTTAGACACCTCATTTTCTTCTTTTTCCAACAATCTAGAACCCACGAGCTAATTTTTCTTGTCTCTTGAATAAGATTTTCATTCGCAAATGGAGTTATGGTCCACTAAATAAATGAGAGTAATTGATGCAGGGAGAAAAGTGTGATTTACCGTAACCTATTAGAGTCAATCAATGACATGGCTCCCAGGTTTCCTGTAGTTTCGCCGGTGCTGTATGTCTGCTAAAATTCTAAAGATACTCATCTTATGGACGAAAGCAGATCTGATGAGACACTTTTCCCCCTCTTAGAAACACAGTAACTAAATCTGAAGCACAAATTATGTATGTGGGAACAGGATTGACAGAAAGGAGAAAAAATTCACACAGACTCTTCATTTTGAAAATCAAAAACATAGGCCACTTTCTGAAATAAAAAAAAGACTAAACAGAAAAATGTTGTAATGTTTAACAAATGCAGCAAATTGATTGGTTTCTAGATTTGTCATTAGTTTTATGTTTAAGGACCTGTTTTCCCTAAAGGCTTCCCTGTGTAAAAACACATTACATCACTATTAATCCATTCCAATGGACTCCCACCCATTTTGTACATGTGTCATTAATAAATGATAATTCATAATATTATCCCCTTCCTGTCTGACCTTATTTTCAATTATACAAAATGTGTTTTTTTTTCCCTTTTACGGTGATGCTAAAGGAATGGAATTCGGACTGAATGGTGAATTAGTGACACACAACACAAAAGGGTTAATACATTAACGATACTAAAAATAAATATATGCAAATAGATTTGCCGAAAACAGTGGAATTTTTCAGTTCTGAAACAGGATTTTGGCAGCAAATATAATCACTCAAAAAAGTGATTATATGTGGGGGAGAAACTTTAACACAACAACCATGCAACAAAAAAAGTGTATTTTTTCTTCTCCTGTAAATACTTTGGAATTTCTGAAGTGAAATGAACTTGGGACATAAGCTGTAGTAAAGTAAAGTTTTGAGCCAAAAAAAAAAAAAAAACGATGTTGTTTTCTAGGACATAGTTTCTGCAGAGTGGCTGCAGTTTAATTAGAAATTTACATTTGAGTTGTGGGCGGAACCGTTGCCTCAGAGTAACCCCCCCTCGTTTCCCTCCCCATTACTGAGAGGCTCAGCGTATTTTCTACGTTACAAATAGACTCTTTTTTTAAACATTTTTGAATGTGTTCCTTATTCACAATAAGTTGAATAAAGAAATATTCAAAAATCAAATTTTAAGTTGAGTGTTTTTATTTTTTATTTATGTGCTTCATTATATTTCTCCTTTGTACATAGTCCACTCTTTACCACATGGGTTCCTCTTCCTCTACAAGTCCCGCCTGCTGCCCTCTGGGGCAGCTGGTCTTGACCGCCAACTGTACCACAAGAGGGTTTTATTGACCATTATTAGTTCAGATTTGGGCTGACCAGATGCAGAGTGTGCCACACAGTGGACTGCAAGCTCTTGTGGTAAACAGAAAGAGATGTGCGCCTCATGGATCATAGATGACACATCAGGCCATCTTTAAGCGCTGGAGTCTGTTTCATTTGTCAGCAGCACCCAAGCCTCTATATTTATTCTCTATTGTTTTTAAGTCCTCATTTAAACTGTTGTCTCTTTTCAATTTGTTTTTGTAAATGTTCATCACTTAGCATGTGCAATTTAGTCGCGTAGCAACTCTAGCCCCACTGGCTCTGATATTGCTGGGGGTTTTTTTTGTTTGTTTGTTTTGCAATGCTAATGTTAGCTTAGAGTTGTGAGGGGCTGTAAGTTTCCTGAACAGGGTGTATACAAAGGGTTGATGGGAAATTAGTGTAGGCTAACTTCCACGCCAACAACTCAGAAGCAGATTTCTAATAACCTACAGCTGCTGTACAGAAACTTTCTTTTGATTTTTGGCTAAAAAGGCATAATCATAATCAAAACAATTTTACAACAGAAAAAAATATATAGTTTGAGTAGGACTTTGAAAACCAAAGTGTTTGACTCCTTTTCACACAATCATCCAGCGATGGCATTAGTGTCCATGCTAACCAGACCATCAGGGGAAACATGAGGCTAGTGACATGCCCAACAACTCTTCAACACACTGAAGGTAGAGCAGGGAGCAATTCTACATCTTTTGATCAGACGTTATCCATGCTAGTATAAATTGATTCCTCAATTTGTGTGTTTTACACTTACAGCTATGTTGTCTATGGTCCAGTGGTCCTTAAACACCAGATAATAACGCCGGGTTCACACCGCATGTGGAAGTGCTGCAAAGCAGAATCACCTCTACACCAGAGGCGTATTCTTCCTCAAGATGCTTGTATAAAACTTTTGCTTCCAAAGGAGCTGCGGGAATTTTCCAGGAGGGGATTGCAGCTGAAGAGCACGCCTCTGCTACACACAAGCGCGTGAGTCTGCATGGAGAAATGGCATCAGCTGACTCAGAAGCAGCTCTAAAATATCCTGATAATCATGGAGGATGATTATTATCCAGAGCAGGTGTTTATTATGGATGAAACCGGCAAATTCTGGATAGAGATGCCTTCTTGCATTTAACTTATGAAGGAAGAAGCACGCGCTTTCTTAAGGCACGGAGAGACAGAGTGACGGTCCTCAAGAAAAGTTTATTGCTCTGGATTAAAAAAAAACAAAAAAAAACTCTATGTTGAGCACTACTCCAATGTTCTTTAAGAAATGTTTCCAAAGCACGATCAGAGGTGTTTTTGATGAGTATGGATCTGTAACAGGCAGTTCCTTCTCACCCCCCCGCTGGTGTTCTCTGTATTCGCAGATTCACGGAGGTCTCCAGTCCCTAACCTCCGCGAATAAGGGGGGAAATCTGTGTTTTCATCTTTACAGTCTGTTTATGAACAAAAATATGGTCGCATTTGTCAATAACAATATTTTATTGTGAACATTTGGTTATATTTTGAAAAATGACCAGATTTTCTCATGTGTCTCGGCGGAACTTCCGCCCAGGATTGACGCCAATTGCTCGCTCCAAACATAGATCAGACCCTGAAACGATGCGCGGGCTGGCCGCGGAGGACCGTGGCGCTTTGAGTCAGGTGTGAATGGCACCATAGGTTAACAAGGGCACCGAATGGAAGCGGCCTGCATTCTGCGCCACTTCTGCATGCGGTGTGAACCCCGCTGCTGAGAGTGGTTCTATGGCCTCTATTATTAGCATATTTTTAACAGGCACAGATAGATTTGTTGTAAGCAGATTTATCTTCATTTTTTAATTTAGTTGAAGTTGTTTTTAAATATTTAAGGTTGGAGAAATAATTCTCAACTCTCAAGGTGCTCTCATTAATAAAGAATGTTTCTTCTTTTAATTGTCTAATTCCAGAAGCAAAAACAACACAAATTTAGACAAAAGCAATTTTTTAATCTCTGTATTTATTTCTGAAATCCACTACATGCATTTTTCTGCGCCTCTCCTTTCCCTGTTTAGCCGTCTCTAATCTTTTCCTTTGCTACGAGTCAAAATAGCACTAAAGCTAATTCCCCAATCAGTCAGAGCGCCGCCTAAGTGGAATACAAGAGTGATTTAAGCATGTGATCCCTACATGCCTGCAGTCTAAAAGCCTCCATGTGATTGATAAAAATGAGAATTGAGGAGACATTTGCAGTGGGAAGAGGCCGCTTGTTAAAACTGTGGCGTTCATAATAAAGAGGAAATAGAATTAGCACAGGGAAGAATGGAGGGGAGTCAATTGGTGTAAATATTGTAAAGACTGATCTGTAACCTCCTCTTCCTCCAGCCACACCAGAAAACTATTATGTGGCTTTTGGATATAGGTTCCCCATGACTGCATATTTATCATATATCTAAATAGAATCACTTACCTTTGATGATGGCTCTGATAGCCAGACACCACAAATATCAGTTTCTCTGGTGCCTCTGCTCTCAATTTTACATAAGGCCTTATGATTATATGCACAGCAGACAGGAGTTTATTTTATTGATATATATATTATTATTTTTCTTTGAAAAGAATTTTCTCAAAGAAAAATAAAATCTGCATTTATGAGCGAATATTCTCATTCACTTTACTTTTTACAGTGAGCTTGTCTTGGAGGTTTTGGGGGTTAAAGGAACCCATATACCTGCTATGATGAGAAAGGAAGAAGATGCTTTTTTATGAAGGAACAAATTCAGTGCTCAAAAGCATGAATGCACATGGTTATTGGCCCATTTGTCAAGCCAGGAGAGCTAATTATCTCGTACCATGTGATATTGTTTTGCAACATTAAAACATAGGTGGTGATGGCTGCAGAAATAGTTTCCATGAGTATGAATGCATTAGGACATTTTGGGAGGGATGCTGCATTAGAACTCCTCAGGGATATCAGCATGCTGCACCTTTTTTGGTTTGCCATTCATCTTCCTCTGCGAGGGCGGAGGAAGAAGCAGTGGGTAGTGACGCCTTCAGCCAACTTGGCAGGTTAATGAAGGTAATTTGATTTCATTCATAATGGCTGCCCATGCCACGCAGGGCTTAATTGTGCTCGGCGTCTGGTCGTCATTTCGTGGTAGCAGCCCAGGCCCTGCTTATTTCCTGAAGGTTGTGCACTTGCAAACAAGTTCCTGATTTTAGTCAAATGGAAGCAGTGGGTTGGTTTCATCTGCTAATAGTTTATCTTATTTCCCAGACAGCAGTGAGCTGTATTCTCACAGTGCGATGCCAGCAGCTCGCTTTGAGTGAATCAAGAGAACGGACAGATGCGTGGAAAAACAAACAGCAGAGTGTCCTCTCGAAAGAAAAGCATTACCTTCAGCTCTGTCCTATTTATGCTGCACACTAACATGATTTTATCCTTGTGAATTGATCTTTGCATTGATGGATGCAGATGTGTGACAGTATGGAGTAAAGTCATAAAATTGCATATTTGTGTAGCTGAAAAGTGTTGGAAAGAATTTAAATTAAACAATTTAGATTTAATCAAATTATGGTTATTTATTTTAAATAAAACATATATTTTTTGTTAAACTTATCTAAACTGTTTTTTTCTCTTATTTTTTCCATAAAGTTTACAGCTTTCTTTTTAACATTATTTTCCCTTTAAAAGGATTGATCCATGATAAGAATTATCTGTTAAAATAGAAAAACGTTCAAATATGGAGAAGAAATAACCAGAAGCAACATTTTTACCGGGGACTTCAAGGCACTCACGATTTGCAGCCATTTTTTAAAGACCCAGTTCTATGAAAATAGTTTTTTAAACATCTTTGTGGGGCATTCTCAGGTGATGGAGGACACGTGCAAAGAAAATGAAGCTTAAAATGAGCTTGAAGTATTTCTTTATTCAAATAACTGTGAATCAGGAGCAGACAGAGACATGTTGCTTGAAAAATATATTAATTTAAAGTGTTACCAAACACTAAATAAACTTTGTTTGGCTGTTGATCTCTAATAAATGGGGCTTTAAACATGCTGACTGTTGGTCATTGCCAAATTTTTGACAATTTAAAATAAACGTGTTTAATTTGGGAAATTATGGTCTAAAACAGTCTGTGTGAGGCCCCCTACAGGTTGAAGCAAGGTAGTACAGTTTAATTTTGTGATTGGTCAACTGGTACAAGTCCCACGTCATTACAAAGCCCCGCCCATCTCTGAATGCTCGACACAGAGAGTTAAAACTCACCCTGCGACACCGAGAGCGTTGGAGCTCAACCCCTGACGCTCACAGCTGCGAACCTCACTCAGCGATGCTGACGCCGAGAGTGGCGGAGGTCGCTCCAATACGCTGAGTGCGGCGGAGCTTACTTGCTCGCTAAACTGGCCATTGGGAAGCTGGCTGGCCAGCAGACAGAGAATGAGGAGGCAGCCTGCTTGGGCCTCCTGAACCTCATGATTTTTTTTTTTTTTTTTTTACATCGAGATAAAAATGACACGATTCTTACCTCAAGCTAACCTCACTGTCCATCACGGATCCCGACCTCACCTCCCCCGCTCAGCCCGCCTCCCCTCGCCCCACCCCTTTTATCTGAGCTGACTTCAACTGTCCTGTTGTGTTACCCATTAATTGTGACATAAAAAAATACACTGGGCGGGCCAAAGTCTCAAT
>NC_050515.1:27068231-27093314 GCF_002922805.2 Oryzias melastigma | reverse complement strand
ATCTTTGTGGGGCATTCTCAGGTGATGGAGGACACGTGCAAAGAAAATGAAGCTTAAAATGAGGTTGAAGTATTTCTTTATTCAAATAACTGTGAATCAGGAGCAGACAGAGACATGTTGCTTGAAAAATATATTAATTTAAAGGGTTACCAAACACTAAATAAACTTTGTTTGGCTGTTGATCTCTAATAAATGGGCTTTAAAAATGCTGACTGTTGGTCATTGACAAATTTTTGACAATTTAAAATAAACGTGTTTAATTTGGGAAATTATGGTCTAAAACAGTCTGTGTGAGGCCCCCTACAGGTTGAAACGAGGTAGTAAAGTTTAATTTTGTGATTGGTCAACTGGTACAAGTCCCACGTCATTATAAAGCCCCGCCCATCTCTGAATGCTCGACACAGAGAGTTAAAACTCACCCTGCGACACAGAGAGCGTTGGAGCTCACCCCTTGACGCTCACAGCCGCAAACCTCACTCAGCGATGCTGACGCCAAGAGTGGCGGAGGTCGCTCCAATACGCTGAGTGCGGCGGAGCTTACTTGCTCGCTAAACTGGCCATTGGGAAGCTGGCTGAGAATGAGGAGGCAGCCTGCTTGGGCCTCCTGAACCTCATGATTTTTTTTTTTTTACATCGAGATAAAAATGATAAGATTCTTACCTCAAGCTAACCTCACTGTCCATCACGGATCCCGACCTCACCTCCCCCGCTCAGCCCGCCTCCCCTAGCCCCACCCTTTTTATCTGAGCTGACTTCAACTGTCCTGTTGTGTTACCCATTAATTGTGACATAAAAAAATACACTGGGCGGGCCAAAGTCTCCCTGCTTTGCTCCATTCTGATCATCCACGCAGACAAAAAGATCCATGAATGTCTTTGTTTTCCTTGTCTGAGCTGAAATTTGGATCAAAGCTGTTCAGCTGGATACCTCCAATATTGTTGCATGGATAATGTTAGGTTGGGGTTGTGAGGGGCTGTAAGCTAGCGGAAGAGACTGTAAACAGAAAGGGGTTACTTTGCAGCAACAGTCCCACCCACAACCACTGACTGTATAACTAGGTACTGGACTGAGCAAGCCACTTTTCAGTGTTTTGATTGTAGCTTATAAATTCTAAGTAGCGTATCATACGGAATGGTACAGCTCCTCCATAAAATCACCAACCAAAGTTTATTCTTCACCGTACTTTTCAAGCTTGCAGCCTGAATTAGATGCAGACGTCTCCTTTGAGGATGAGCGCGAGAGAGCTGTGACAAACTTGAATGGACCTTGCTGTATTTTCAAACAGATAAAAAGATCCAGCTGTTCACTTGTTAGGATGGTTATTTATTTTAAATACAGCTGAACGCGCTTCTCACGTGCATACAAAATGACCGTTTGCAGAATCAAATGTTGGAATGGTTCTCCCTCAAAGGCTTCAACAATGACTTGTACAATTCTCTGGTGTTATTAAAGTAGAA
Source organism: Oryzias melastigma (assembly GCF_002922805.2). Taxonomy (NCBI): domain Eukaryota; kingdom Metazoa; phylum Chordata; class Actinopteri; order Beloniformes; family Adrianichthyidae; genus Oryzias; species Oryzias melastigma. The sequence continues at coordinate 27,091,857 of NC_050515.1, read as the reverse complement.
GCTGTTTACATCCGCGGTCTCGTGGTAGAGGTGTGGAAAGAGGAGGGAACTCAAAATAAACTCACTCCAGATTGGCGACAGTACTTCCTGTAGATTCATGACTCAGCTATGACTCACAGAGACTCAGACCAATCACTGAAGATGAGTTGCAGTCGTTTGCAATATGGCGGTAGACATATCAGGAAGTGACGGTGAAAGCGGTGGCCTATTTTCGCGAGGAGTCTGGGTAATGCATTTCCAATGGGAGACCTCATGACTCGAGAAGTCCAGTTCTAATTAGACTCTCTATGGCCACAACTCAGAGTGGAGTTTCTGATTAAATCTAAAATATATAAAACAAGTAAATTAATACACTTTGAATAACTATGAATAATTCTGAGTGTAAAACAAGTGTCTTTTATTTACAGTGTCTTGCAAATTTTAGTTGGGAATTGGTAAGATCTGACAGTCAAAATTTAATTCATTTGAAATAAGTTTCTTTTCTTTTACCACATTCAATCAGATACTAATAGAAGGCAAAAGCCTGGGAGGATAAATAATTCTTTCTCAGGATGTAATTGGATTTTAATCCCAATTGAGGTTCAACCTGTTAAGAACTCTACTGATCATTATCTGCAAAGCCAGTAGATATTATGGGCCATATCCGTTTGCTTTGTCATGCAGTGTTAACACATCTTGTTTCTAAGCCAGAAGGGCCATCTCTGATGAGCTTTGTTGGATTGAACTTTCTTGATTATCCACCATTATCTCTGTAAATATGTTCAAAATTAATGAATATATTGTCCAGTTGTACAGGGTAATAAGTATTTGTTCACTCTGAAGACAGATGATGAACAAATAAGCAGTATGATGAATCATTCCTCCAAACAGGCATTTGTGACATTACTGCATCCTCAGTGGTACCAAACAGTACAAAGAGAAAGAGGGACTTCTTGTCTTTGGCTGACCAAACTATGATGTCACCAGTTGTCAACATATGAGAACTGAAAACAACATAGGGTATATAAAAGGAATAATGGTCTTTATCTATACACTACTTTTTTCTAAATTTCAACATCATATTATATGAAGACAACAAAGCAGACCTAGAAGTCTGTAGAGAAACTGAAGATATAAAAATGTGTATTGGATAATTGTCAAAAGACATACCTGAAAGTGATTGTAATTGTTTGTAAATATAGAAACAATATGGGTTTTAAGAGAAAACATGTTGACAAGGATGGCTGGTCTCCTTTCTGACCCAACCCTTTACATTAACATGGCCTTGGGTCAAGGAAACCAGGGTGCCCTGATGTGGTCTCTATGTCCCGCAGTTTCTGGTAGACCCATGCAGTCTCCAATCCAAGAACCAATCAGGGCTAACCCTATTTGGTTTCCAAGCTCCGAAAATATTTTACTTGTAATATACTTTTTACAGCCTGATTTAGCAATATCTTTTTTAGCGGGGATTGATTTGTTCTAACTGTACTCATTTTTTTCTCAGACCACAATCTAAAATTCCAAGGACCTTGAAGTGCTTATAGACTGAAATGCTAAATGAGCAAAGGGACTGCACCTGGTATGCAATAGTTCCATCCATCTTCTTCTGCTCATCTGGGACCGCTTCCCTCTCCCTGGCCACTTCCTCTAGCCCCTCTGGGGGGACCCCGAGGTGTTCCCAGGCCAGCCGAGAGACGTAGTGTCTTTAGTGTGTCCTGGGTCTTCCCAGGGGCCTCCACCCAAACTATTGCATGTTCCTCACTCATGGAATACAAAATCGTTTTGGAACTTTACTTGTGCAACATAGAGCTAAGTTGTAGTGCAGAGCAGAGCTACAGTAAGTGCAGAATGGGGGTGCCCCATGGATTGTCTGTACTGCGCTGCACCAAAAGCAAAGCCATGAACGCGGTTGAGAACATGTAGATTGAAAATGGGCAGACGGCTGGATAGGGAGGGGGGTTCCAGGTACAACCCTACTTGGTTTTGACTTCCATGTGCACCAGGAGTGAAACCACGTCAAGGGCGAGCACAACCAGGGAGAAAGGTCAAATTGGGGGACGCCATTCAAAGGATATCATGTCGTGACCCAACAGAACTAGATGCCCAGTGAAGGGTAAGGAACAATGTTGCCAGGCAACAATGGGTCAGGGAAAGAGGGGAAGCCAGTAGGATTACTGGATACTGGGATATGCATCTTCTTGGTGTAAGTCAAGAGGGCTAACCACTCTGTAGCCCATAACTCCCCAATGACCCATTTACAGAGATTTGTTCATGGAAAAATGGTAAGACAGAAACTAAAATAGAGAATCTACAAACATGTTCCCTTTTCGTACCCATGGTCAGACCTGGCAAAGTGATCCAAAAGATACACTTTGGCAGAGATGCTCTGTAACTTCTTTATTTCTGCTCTACAAGTCACAGACAGAGACCCAAAATGGGTGTGTAAGTCACAGCGACTGAGCGACTGTTTGTATCCAAGTGCAATGATCTATGCAGGTAGTGTGAACCGAACGTTTTAAGTTCTCACACTTTAAATGGGCAGAATCTACAGCAACATTGTACTTTCATGGTTATTTTGCACTTCTTATGTGTGCAGAGTATTACTTCTGGGAATTTTTTGAAATTCTCCATGTCTCGATCAGTTTCCCCTCTGACAAAAATGGTTTCTACCATCTGCTCTGCACCTGTTGGGACTAAGGTTATTTTGCTCATTTTTAACTGTCATGGGTCTGGCTTCTGACAACTTTTAAGACTTTCACATTTTTCTCTGACCAAACTGCAGGTTGTCTTTAGAACTATGGTGTTTCTGACTTTACCTTCTTTTTTTTCCTTTTTACACAAAAGCTCAGTTGGATTCTGGGAATGGAGGATAATCAAATGAGATCTTCAACTTCAGACTTCAAGAAAGTGGCTCCACACAGTGTCTAATTTACAGCTGCAGCAGCCTGTTGAGTGCAATTTGGGTTGTAATTACTTCTGGGGAGGGGGTGCAAATTTACTTGCATTCATTGAATTTAAATTGCTGACCATCAGCCGTACCTACATTACCTTTCAGATAGTAAGATCATTTTCATTTTCTTGGAAAACGTATTTCTAATATAGCAAATTTAGAAAAGAACATGAAACTAGAGAATGTGAAACAAGTGGTGAGACAAAAATTAAATGAAAATAAAATAAAATGCTGTGTGATGTTGTGTTCTTTTGTTCTGTCTGATGCAGCTTTCCCCATTCAAGTACAGTAATATTTTTTGTGTGACAGATGGTTGGTCAGAAGGTATCCAATAGGAGCCTTCCAATAACTTTCTAAGATTGTTGCATTTACGATCGCATCAATATGTTTTTCTTTATTTTTCTAGATAAATTAAATCAAATATTAAAAAAAAAACATTGCATTGAGGGTTTTTTTTCTTTAAATTTGACATTCCAACATTCCAGGTTGGGTAGTCATAACAGGCACTAGACTCACACCTGCTAAATTTGAGATAGTTTGAAACCCTTCATCTTAGGAGAGTTTAATGTTTTTAAAAAATATAGTCTCCCAACAATGTTTCACTACTATATGATCAGAACTCTCTCTGTTTTAAAAGTCCCACTCTAATGATCTTTAATCTATGTTAATAGTATTCCCAATGATCTTTTAATTATGACCATGCAGTTTTCAGCCAAAACCTAAAAACCTGTATCATTTTCTAGGATATTCTGTAGAGTGGCAGTCGTTGAAATGATCAAATTATTTGTTTTGCAATGAAACTCATGTTGTGTCTCAGGACTCTTTGATCACAGAAATCAATCCCAGACACCTGTGATTGTTAGTTTCCCAGGTTAGCTTAATTAAAGGAAAAACTACTACAGAAGGATGCACTACATTGTCAGATCAATATTTTCAAGCAATTTGGTAAAGAAAACGGATCTTTCTGCTGCTGAAAAGTGTAAAATAGTTAAATGCCCCAGTAACACATGTTTCCACGGTCGATGTGAATGTAGCTTCAGTGCGATCGGATCAGTTTGTTCGCAGGGAGGAGGAGGAGGAGTGGAACAGTGAAATTTTGGGACGCCCATTTCAGTTTCAACGTCACAATTGAGAGCTTTTTCAAACAGAATATTTTCATCCACTCCTGATTCACAATCATTTGCACAACAAAACACTCAGAAATGCAATATTTTACTTAAATTCTTTTAAATGTGTCCTCAACCATGAAAAAAATGCTACAAGAACAGTGGGTCTTTAACTGTACATGTTTTACTAATAGGAGTGAGTGCTCTTCTCTTATACAACATCTCTGTTCGAAGCATGTCAAACTCCCTGAGACCGCAGCATTTTCTAGAAGAAAAACACAGGTATGAACTCACCTGCTGAACTTGACTAGAGTCTCTTATTACAGATTCAGAGCTTGAATCTGTAACGTGAGAATCAATGTCCCTGGTTAAGTTTCTGGATTTGACAATGCTGCGTGACTCTAAATTAGGGAATCAGTCAGATTCAGCTGTTTCTGCTAAATTTTTATCAGGTAAAGAGAGGGGGAATTTGGTTAATTTATAAATGAACCTGACCTGTTGCTGTTGAAAATGATAGATTTCACGGCTGACTTTTCTGTGAACTTGTCATACAGCTGATAACATGTGACTTTAACACAGGTAACCACTGGAAGAATGACGAGCTTCTTAAAGGTCTGTGAGGCACAGAAGTCCTCCTTGTCTATAGGAGATAAATATTTATTTTTGCACCCATACAAATCAATTATTAAAAAATAAAACAATGTGATTTTCTAGATTTTTTTTTTGTTTTACATTCTGTCTCTGACAGTTGAAGTTTGTCTATGAACATTACAGACCAAACTCATCTTCTTTAATGGGACGACTTTGCCAGCTACTGACAAATAGTTTGTTGTTTCACTGTAGATGCAAAGTAAAATTGTAGTATAGTGAGTATGTAACTGGACAGATCAGACCTAAGGACCATGAAATGTCATATAATTGTGTTTCTGTGTTTTAAATCTCTGCTTTTGTTCTCCTGTTTCACCTCGGCATTGTTTTGTCCGCCCTGCTGCTTTTCAAAAGTAGAGACATTCCTTTTTATAAGGTCAGCATTCATGGTTGTTTGGCTCCATAATCTACCATAAAGCCAAAGCCAAAGTCCACTTCTGAAAATGGCTCATTAAGATTTGGATCAATCTTGTGCTTTCAGTGAGACAGACTTAGGAAATGCCATCAGAAAATTGCATTTCCCAATGACATTAGGCGCCCAGTTGACCATCCAATTCCATGTGTTTCTGTTGAGATGTTAAGATCTGATAACATTTGGGTCAGAAAACCGGCTTTTTTTTTTCTTTAAGTGAGGCAATTAAATTTCCTTGATGGGCTCTGAGAGCACTTAGCTTAAAAGAATACACTTCTAAATCAAAAAGCTTTCAATCATCTTAAATCATATTTGGGAGAAATCGGCCCTGGAGTGTAGCGTCACATGAAATGCCATTGAGCATGTGACGGACACGTGGTGAGATAAGCAGTGCTGGGAAAGGTTACCGTCCATGTCTCTGCAGGCTGTGCATTGGCTGCAACTTGTTTGGCAGATGTAACGGGACTGGACAGGGGGATCTAACCTTAACTGAGACAGATTCACTTAAAGAGACAAGGGCACAAAAACAAAGAAATGCCAATAGGACTGTGGGACCTAAGACATACAGAAATAATGCATTATATATTTATATGTATATAGAAAAGGGACGGGAATTAATTAAAAAAATAACTAATTAATCGCAAAACTGGACAAAGGTAATCGGGGTCAATTACTGTTTTTTTGTTGTTGTTACAGTATTTGCCAGCCACTTATTATCTGCATTATCTGAATTTACCTCTGTATTTTTCATCATCGAGCATGGGGCCATGAGACGAGAGAATAGATTTGCTAGAGTTCAGGCGAGGGTCAGGGCAGGCGACAGGCAAACAGAGATGTAGCAGGGTCAGGTGAACAGAAGATCAGGTCCAGAATGAACCGCTTGGTCATGCAGGCAGGGTGACACAAACAATACTTTGCACAAAATGAAGTTTTGTGTGCTGCTGAAGAAGCAGGTGGGGATTTTCAGATTGAAGACAGCAGCATCCAGGAACTGTGGGCTGGGGCTGCTGGGAGATGTAGTGCAGCCAGTGCTCTGGAGATGACACCCACTGATGGCCAGAGAGGGAGACAGATATATAGATATATATACACATACTCTTCTCTTGACCAGCCATTTTTCTTCTAAAACATACTAAAAGTACAGCTGCTTTAAAAGAGTTGTGTTTTGAGAAAATTTGAATTTTAGGTACTAATAGAAAAAACTGGCTTATTCTATCTCTGAAAAAAAAATCCTCAGTCCCTAGCTAAGCCTAAAGCCCTTAACTTATGACTATTGATTAGTAAAAATGTGTCAAATATGTTGGGAAGATTTAGAGTTTTTTGCAGTGTGATGATGATGATCGGTTGCATTGTTTGGTAATTAGTTGGATTTTTGGGGCAGCAAAGCCATCCCAGGATTAATGCTTGTATATTATCATGCTGCGCTTAGAGCTGGATTACTAACTGAAAAAAGTCATGTGACTCCGAGACTGGATAATTTGATTGAAATTTTTCATCAGTGACCCACATTTAGTTTGAGCTTCCTTTCAGTTGTTTAGTTCTGGTGTTTGTGATGAAGACCATGTGACTTCAGTGTTCTGCTTTGTTTGTGCTCCCATCTTTTATGAGACGATCTGAAACATTTTCACAAAATAAGCATTTCTCTGAAATACTGTTCACAAATCTGTCTAAATATGTGATTATGAGGACTTTCATAAGTAGTTCATCCCACCTCATAGGTGTGTCAAATCAAAATGTATGAAAGACAACAAAATGTCACTGTTTCTATGGAACTTTTTATACATTTGCGTTCTATTTTTTTTTCTTCACAATATATATGGGGTTTGTGTATAAAATGATTATAAAAACAAAGTAGAATTACAAAGCAACTTTTATAATTTCGAATCTTAGTTTTATAAGTAAAAAAACGTATTTATTATAAGAGGGTGGTTTAGTTGATCCTCGATATTAACTTTTTTCTTCTACATTTTCTTTTCCATGTTAGGGGTCTCTGTTTATAAACGGTTCTAATGTTTGGATATTTTTAGCATTATCAAGAAAACCTTTTTTTAAATATTGTCATAAATTATGAGATTAATATTATTTATGAACTGCTAAAACTGGATTTATTGCCTAAAAATTTTTACTTTTTAAACTTTACTGCAGTTTTGTTTTCACAGAGTAAATAAAGGAAACCAGCTCAGATTCCTATCAAACACTTTCTGCTCATCACCAGCTAAACATGACAAGAGACAAATCCTAAAAGGAAGATAACATGAACAAAAGTTTGGTTGGTAAAAGTGACAGATATTCTCCGAGGTCACTGGGTCAACCTTCATCCTCAGTCATTACCTTCTCACCGGTTCACCATGCGGTTCTTCTTCACAGCAGCTAATTAGGCCAGTTTTATAAGCAGGTTTACTTAACTCTGTCATGCAAGAACAAATTACCATTTTGCACTTCATCATTTTAATTACCACAGGCAGTTTATTGCGCTGTCTTCAGGCAATGAATAATTGGAAATATCAGATGACAATACACGGTTCTATATATATATCAGCACTGATTGCTTACATGCATGAATATGTTTTATTTCAGTAAAATTACATTTCATAATAATAAAGTGTGTTTATATAACTGTTTAGAGTTAATTACATGGTGTGTTCTGTCTGAGACAGAAACTTTGCCATCAAACTGCAAGAGCGGCTCTTTCTTTTGCACCTTTGTTCTAAAACAGCTGAAACGGTAGAACGATCTTGATCTCAGCTAGATTTACTTCTTTACTTCCAGCTGTTGAAGTGGTGAAGAACCATCACAATAAAGAAGGGTTGGGAAAACGACCAAGTTTTTTAGTCTTCATGGTTATTGTCTTAACCTGTGTTTTTCTCTTCTTTTTCAGTTAAAACAGGAATATTAATGCATTTGTTGTATTTTTGGCACGATAATGCGGCTTATTTTTATTTTTTTAAATGGCATCTGGAGCAACTTTTATATGGATTCATCGTGGTTGTATTTAATGATGTTGAAGTTATTTTGAAAGGTACATGGTGCTCTGTCAAAATTTTGGTTTGTTATTTTACAAAGTTGAGTGTTATTGCAAATACAGTGTTCCCCCATGTATTCACATTTCTTTATATGTAGTTTCACCTATTCACAGATTTTTTTTTTTTCAGTGACATCAAAAAAACTCATTCAAATCTAATTTTTGCGCCCAAAGGAGGTGTAGAGCGGAGATGAAGAGCATGCAACTGTATGGAGAAATGGCATCAGCTGACTCACAAGCGGACAAAAAAATCCTTATATGCTGAAGAAGATAATTGTGGAGGCTAATTATCATCCGGAGCAAGCGTTAATTATTTGATGAAGGAGGAAACACACACTCCTGGTTTTTAAGGCAGAGAGCGACAGAGTGACACTCCTCATCTATGTCATAAAGTATGCAGCAGTAATGTCTATTTTTCTGCTTAAAAAAAAACTTGGATTTGTTATATTTAGTCATGTTCTAAGTTGCCCTCGTCAGTCACACCAGTTTTAGGTTTGTCATGATCCACAGCTGTCTCAAGTTCAGTTAATTGCCCCCAGCCTATTTAAATATCTGCTTTTCAGTTGTCAGGCCATCTACTCTGCCACCCTTTATGTTTCTCGTGCTTTTTTTTTTTTTGGTCATTTTTTCGTTAATTTATTAAATATTCAGTTCCTGTCACCAAAGCCTGGTCTCCTGTGTTTGGGTCCTCCACCCCCATTTCCTGACACCAAACAAGAATTCATTTGAGCAATCACACCTCCAGAACCATGAGACCAGGACCAAAGCTCGATAGGAGTCAACCCAACATTATTGGTGCAACAAAAATGGTGAGCGCTATTGGAGCTATCTAGCTGTATTGAGCCAGATATCAGCTGAGACAAGGAGAACAAAGACGTACATGGATCTATTTCTCTGCATTTATCAGAATGGAGCGGAGCAGGGAGCTTGCTGACTGTAGTGCCTACTTCACTGTTACAGGCTTTTTTCAAATTACATTTTTTTCATCTGCTCCTGATTCACAACAATTTTAATAAAGTAATACTCAGATATACAATTTTAGGATTATATGTCCTCCATTGTAACAATTGGAAACCAGAGTTTGCTTCCCAGAGGAGCAGTGAGCTTCATGACTTTTTTAAGCCTTTTAAGTGAACTATATCCACATATATGATCATATATTATCTTTGGAACACTAAAAACAAATTATTTATGAAATATTAGCTATTTTCTTGAGTTTTTTCCTACCCGGAAGTAAAACCACTCGATTCCCAAATCTCCGCCTGCTGCTATGTGGGTGCCGCCCATTTCATAATGTCATCCTAGAGTTGTAGCATGTCTTCGTTTCTCCCACGAAAATCAACTTTTACTTTTTTTCAAAGATGAATGCACATACCATATATCTGCCTTTAGCAGCCCCGGCCATCGCTACACTGGTTCACAACATAAATACACTCGACGTTTGCTCGACTTAATGGAGCCCCGCGTCTAAAGTAACAAACGCCTGTTTGAGCTGGAATTTATAGAACACAGGACACAACTGGAAGATATTCTGATCACCGCTAACTCTATGGAGAAATTGAGTGTTGGTGTTAGACTGGGGGCGGTGCTGGCAGAGCAGACTCTTCTTGGAGGGGGCGGTGTCACTTTGTGACATCAGCACGTGAGGACCCGCTCACTTTTGTGGGTATGGGAGGGGCTGCTGTTGAGAGGACAGATTTTTAGAGGGTTACTCTCAAATGCATGAATGGATCAAAATAACGCTTTGGGGTTCTTTATAGTAAGGAATGAACAGTATAATACACTTAAAAGCTCAAAAGGTTTTTTTTTTAGGGTATGGCCCCTTTAATATAGTGTGAGTCCTTAGGCCCTTCACACTACTGTCTAACTACGTAGTCACAGGGTCTCTCTGTGTTGGTCTCCAGCAGGGTTGTTGCTGTAAAACTCTGCCAAACCAAATTAGTGAATCAGTGCACATTTGCTGTGGCGACCCCTGATTGGATGTGCCGAAAGGTGAACAAACATGTCCTCCATTTTCAGGAAAATTCCACAAGAACATGTTAAAAACACCTTTTTCACTGGAGTGTATTCTTCACACCCTGTGAGATAGTGGGAATTAAGGCTTAGCCATTTATAGATGATTTACAATATATTTTCAAAAACTTAAAAACAGATGTAATGTCATAGAACAGTAAATGACTTAACGAAAGTACAATCAAGATTATAACACAACATGTAGTTATAATTCTCAATGATTTCACTAGTTCACTGCTGGTTTGTTGTGTCTGTCAGCAGGTGGCAGCGTCTCATCCCTGAGTAAGTTTTTATATCAGGTCACTTCAAAGGTCTGACTCATCAACACGTTCAAATCTAAATCTAAACAGCAGAGTAGATGTGTTTATATGTCAGTCTTTACAATAAACACCAACACCTCCGAATAACTGTAGTCCTCCTTAAAACATCTGCATGCCAGCATCTCAAAGCGAGGGCCGCAGATTAGCATATGACATGACAGATTACATTAAATCACGTCTGCGCCTTACTTTATGACATTAGCCTCTTAGCCCAGGCATACAGATGCATGCAAATGCTCCAGCAAACCCTCTTATTTAAATCTGCCGCATGACACGGCACCTTTGATATGATTATTAGTCATCTAAGCGACTTGACTTCACCCTCATCAGATAGGGGATGTCAGCAAATGTGAGAAATGATGGCCACTTTGAACAGACTTTGACAAGCGGCAGTGGAGCGCTGAGAAGCCGACGTCTCACTCAAAATGTTATTTAATTCCAGTTTTTTTTCTCCTCATTTCCTGTCTTTAAAATGCTAGCAGGAACATATTCAGATGACACAGAAGAAGACACAAAGTGCTTGTTCATTTCATGCTGTCCACCTCATTAGTAACAGAAGTCCGCCTTTGTCATAATGGCTGCCCAGATGGCTTTCCAATCTGCCCCATGGAAGGAAGGAATGGTGATGATAGCACTTAATCTACTGTTTAACACATGCCTTTCACTTTGTTGATTTTTTTTTTTTTTTTTGTTGAATTATTCTCTGAGAGTGGAGCAGGAATCAATGTTTGTTTCTTGCATCCTGAAAGACTTCAGCGGTCAGGATGTTTCAGCCTCAGTCCCCACAAAGTGTTTGCATGCACACGTCCTGCCGCCCTTCAGGGAGATCGCCGTTGTAGATACTTCTTTCCAATTATTGCCAGTATCTCCAGAGAAGCCCCCAACACCACTTGTGTGTCTTGTCTGTGCTCTGCGGTCTTTAATCTTAATTATAAAGCTATCATTACAGCATGAACCCTGGGCTGCCAACAGTGGAGCTGTGGGCTCATCTGCTCTGAATCAATCAAACTAAGTTCAGCACTGGAGGACTTTTTCCTCTTTTTTTCCAATCGGGTCATTTTGATTCTCCCTTATCTCATTTTCATAATGATGCTGGTCTCTTCTCTAATGGTGACAAAATGCTCTACCTCCTGAAGCCTTAAAGTCAGAAGATTTAAACAGCCCTCAAACATCTGACCTTCCTTTACAGCTTTGTGGCAATATTTCTTCTTTCAACTGAAGCCTCTGTGAGTAATCCAAAAGATCAGAACGCACTCCCCGCAGTGCTTGTTAAGCCCTGTTATTAGAGCAGAATGAGACAAGAACAAAATAAGTTTGGCAATTTATTGTTTATTCAAGAGTGTTAGATGTAGAGTTATGTGTCTGCAAAACACCCTCATTCACACTTGAATTGTCAGCTTCTGCTGCAAATCAGGGCAGTGAAATTGGATGATGGAGAGAAAGCTGGCAGCAGCCAGTGACAAATTCTCCCTATCTCAGACGCAGCTGACATCTTAAAGCTGTGATCAAGTGGAATGATCAAAGGCATTTCTGTACTCCATTTAGAAGTGCAGCGTGTGCGTGTTCGCATGTGTGGCTGGGGCGATAGTGTCAGGAGGTTTATTTAAAACCCAACTCAAATTAATGCTCATTTCACACACATCCTCAATTTTTAGTACCTTTCTACCTTAACCGAGTTTAGCAGGAGCCTTAAAGAGGAAAATAAATCCTGTGCAGTGACTGCACTTCTCTGTCATTGTTTTCATTTCTATTCATGTGATAAATGGTGAAGCAGACACTGAAAATATTCGCCTCTAATCGGACAGTTGCAGGCTAATCATCTGTCAGGTACAGCAGGATGTTGTTGACAGCTGCATTTCATCCATGACTGCAGCAATACTTACAATGTTTCATTGATTTGACAGCTGCAAAAACAATATTTTTCTGTGTATGTCGCTTCTTAAAGATATTCCTACAATTGTTTCAATCCAACCAGAAAAACAAATCAAACAAAACCTATTACAGAAATTTACAGGAACTTTTTATTCCGTCATCCTAATGGTAGGTTTATTTAAACAGTGAGAGAACTTATTTATTGTAATTCATGTGTGTTTAACTGATAGAAATAAGAATTTGAACCTTCTTACCAGGAACGTTTCAAGATTCATTTATTGTTATACGCACAGCTTTCATTGACATACGAGATCCAGTTTAACCCGAACAAGATCAGACATACAACAGAAATACACTGATACAGTTCAAATTTGACTGAGGAGCAGCAATGGTCCGGGCGCCTTGCCAAGTGGCGGGTGTCGATGGTTTACAATATGGGGGGAGGGGTCATTGGTGACGAAAACAATTTGCATTACTTAAACAAATTTGTTGTTTGAAACATTAAAGATGAGTTTTAAGTGTTACTAAATGTTTTATGTAGAGATCACTTCTGCACTTCAGTTCTTGCAGGAGTGAGTGTTTGAGTTGATGTCAAAGAGCTCCATGTTGGTCTGATCTGACCAACTCTGACCATAACTCTACATCTAACACTCTTTCTCCCAATCACTTTCTGAATCATGAAGGTGTTGGTTGGGTCTGCACACGTGTCTTCTCAAGCAGGGGAACTTGACCAGCAGTGTTAGATGTTAAACCATCGCAGTATAAAGTATCACCAATGGTTTTCTTGGTGACTGTGCTTCCAGCTGCTTTCAGATCATTAACTAACTCTTGCCGTGTTGTTTTAGGACAATTTCTCTGTGTTCTCATGATCATGGTAACCGCATCATGTCAGATCTGGTTTGGAGCTCCAGACCTACAGGTGGATTGATGCTCATGTTCTTGTATATTGGTACCAACAGTTGTGACCTGTAACCCCCAGCTTGTTGCTGATGGGTCTGTAGTCCATCCCGGTCCACAATCTTCTCCCTTAAATCCACTGAAAGCTCTTTAGTCTTTCTGTGTTGGAGAGTTTGGAGTCTGTTTGACTCATTAATTCTAAGGACAGGTGTCTTTTCTACAGCTCATCAGTTCAAACAGGTGTCTTCAATTCAGGTTAATTAGGACAGTCTAACTGTCTGTATGAACCAGAACTCTTCATGGCTATTCAGGGATCAAATACTTAATTCCCTCAATGGAATGTAAATAAATGTGTACATTCTTTCAAGTGGATTTTTTGATTTTCTTTTTGATTTTCTAACTTGCTATTCAAATAAACCTGCCATTAGGATGATAGACTGTCAGTTTTTCATAGGTGGCTAAACTTACATAATCAGCAAGGGATCGAATACTTGTTGTCGATTGTATAAAATATAAACGTTAAAGTTTTGTGTTAAGTTGCAGTTTAGTTGCAAGTGAACTCTGGTGTGGTTTTCCACAGATTAAATGCAGGCAGACTTTCCAGAGGACAAACGTGCAGAAGTACAATAAGACAGTCAACAACGTGTGTGCCATGTATCGTAAATAAAAGAAAACACAACTTTTGAAAAACATAGAAATGTGTCTCATGGGATAGTGTGGGGTAGTAAAGAGATAAAGATTCAATAACAGTAATGGCCATTTTTCTTCTTCATACTTTTTCTTTTTCACATACAAAGCTCTTTTCCTGCACTATCAGTCTCAAACTGCAACTGTTAGAACTACATAGTTTTCCCAAAATAGTTTTGTTTGCTTAATTGTGAAAGTTAGCTAAGCTAAACGAAGGCTTTAGATAATTACATTGTCCAGTCTAACCAAATCAAGAATATCCAACTCTTTCTTACTCCCAAGTCATCACATATTGATGTTTGGTTAAAGGGTAACCAAACCCTAAATTAACTTATTTGGCTGTTGACCTCCATAAATGGGGCTTTAAAAATGCTGTCTGTTGGTCATTGCCAAATTTTTGACAAACTAAAATAAACTTGTTTAATTGTTGAATATATAGTCAAAAACTGTCTTTAAACTGCCCCTTACAGGTTGAAACGAGGTATTAAATCTGAATTTCGTTATTGGTCAAACCATTTAAGTCCCACATCATTTTGGAAGTTCCATGTCCTGATCTGCAGCCCCAGTAATGATAACAATCCTGTTCTCCAAGCCCCGCCCCTCTGACTGATTTTTCACATTTTGGCTGTGTGTGGAGTCAGCCTCCAACTTCCCTGTCTGGTTACTCTTTAAGCACACCTCCATGTCACTTTTTGACGTTTTGGGTGTCCCCAATTTGTCGTCATCTTGAGATATGTTGGCTGTTTGAAAGGATCCGCAGCCACCTTATGTTCATTGGTCCTCGGAACGCGTCCAGTACTGGTACCCTAACCCAGTACCAGTACCTTAACCCAGTACTGGTTCGCGCCTGGTCCGGTGTCGGGTTAGGGTACCGGTACTGGATTTGGTTACTGGTGCGCTATGCATCGGAGTCCTGGACCGGTTGTTGTTCGCAGCCTGAAGGTTGGGGACTTGTGATTTAATGGGAGTAGCCAGTACGCTAAAAAACAAGGACTTGGGGACACACAAAATGTCAAAAAGGGATGCAGATGGGGCCTTAACCAAACTTAAATGTGTGACGGATTGGAAATGAGACTGTGTTGGACCATCAGACTGTAAAAGTACAGAAAAAATGGTTTGATGCTCAATCAGCAGTTAAAGCAAGACTTGACTCTCAGTGTCCTCCGAGCTGACTTGTGCAACTCCATCCTATTCAACGGAGCTGGTTTCACTGCAGTCTTGGTTTCAGTGAAAAAGGTAGAAATCATAAGTCTTTATCTGAAGCTTTTTCTCTGTGTAAGCTCAAGGGTGAACTAGTGAACTCCAGGTCTTCTGTGAACATTTTCTAAAGGATTCCTACACAAAGACATTTTACAAGTCAATTCATTAGAGAAGATCAAATGGGAGCAGATGAACTGAGCATTTCATCTACTCAGCCTGGCCAGGGCTAATACTTTGTTCCCTCCGACCATGCCCCTCGTCTCAGCACAAAAGCATCAGAAGCTGATAAGAGGGCATATGATAGAAGATTATGTTGAGTTAATAGGTCAGATTTCTTTAATACGCAAACCCCCCAGAATACCTTTTTACACAGTGTGGGAGAAAGCAAAAGCCTTGATTTAATGCAATAGAACTGAAGTTTTTACTCCTTTTAAAATATGCAAAGCAGCACATGCTAACATTAACCACTGCCTACATTATTTATCCTCCTGACAAGTGTTTTATCAGCACTAGGCCTCCTTTATCTTTCTTTAAAATATTCAAATTACAGGGAAATAGTGTGCGGAGTAAGTGAAGGTAAAGCTCTTTAACATATGATTTTCAAATGAAGCTCACATTTTTTGCACATTTGGAGAAATATAATTTGGTTTAAAGCTAATTTTCAAGAGTTGCAATTTTTTCAGAAAATGCCAAAGGCTCCGATATTTCTCATGAATGGTTTAATATTTTGAAACTCAGCAGAACACGGTTCAGTTCTTAAGTATTTATTTCATTCAGCTGTAAAGTGTTGAACAGAATGTGCGGTTTTCTGTTTTGGATGAAGAGAGGGCTCCATTCTGGAGAGCATGGTTCTGATTTCTGGGGAGTTTATTTTTGTTGGCTGATTCTTCCCCTGATGTGGACTTTGTTTACACGGCAGGAGGCTTTAAAGGGACAAGAGAAAGCTTTTACCCCGCTTTAGGTTGGCCATGTATCATTGATCCCACTGAAATCCAAAGTGCCACTCTTGGCTTTCGAACACTGAATCTTCTTCTTGTGTGCTTTATTCTCTAACACCCGTCACAAATTTGGTCTGGTATGTGACTGCTAATTTATCCCTTCAATATATGATATCCTGTCATCTCCTCATTTGTCCCAGAGTGTTTCTAATCTGAGATAATCCCAGTCAAATCCTTTGATTGTGTGTTTGGATGAGATCCATCTCTAAAGAAGCAATTTAATGGGCTTCATGGCACTTGGTGCAAAGTAATTTGTCTAGTGGATTGGATGTGAATGCTTGTTTTAATAAGTGCTCCTCATGAATAGTTGGAGATGTGACATTTAATTAGCAGGACTGTGAACCAAACATCTCTGCAACTTCTCCAAGGTTTACTTTTATTTATTTGAGTGCAATTTGGTGCTCAGTATATAAAAGCAGGGAAAAAAGATTTTAAATTCTTTAACCTCTTGAAGAAACACACAATTAGCTTTTGTAGTGATAGGCGTCACATGTAGGTTAATCATCAAAAGATAGCACTCATCTATCAGGTCGAGATAAAGTTTTACAATCATAAAACTGAATTCATTTATGCGATTTTTAAAGAAAACGTATAATAAATGACGTACAGTTTAGACTCAGACAAAGAACACCAAACAAAACCTTTTGTTCTTTTGTTTAAGAACCGGCAGTAAACATTTGCATTTCTTTTACTCAAATACATGAAAGAAGATTCATCTTTGTATCATAGAAAGAGAAATACTATAATAGCTAGAAAAGTGATGCACAGACCAACAATTTCTCTAAGCCTGATGCTAGCGTCAAAAGTTGAGATTGAATGAAAGCTTTTGAAATGGACAATCAATCTAGTAACACTTGATTTTTTTTAATGAGTTAATATTCTCTGTATTCAAAATGTATATTTAGTTTTTTTGCATTTTTGTTCAAAGCAAGAAAGAAATATTCCTTCAGCTCCTGCATTGTACCCTGATGTGTCATTCTGAACATAAACACTTCAGGTTTTAACCACTTCCTTTATCTGACCCACAGGTCTAAACAAACGGTGGTTTAGTTTGTGGAGAGGTTGGTAAATAATTTCAATTTATGGCTGTCACAGAATCCAAGGCCACATTTGAGTCCTTAGTGACCCGCACTAAACGCCATGTGACTTTAAAAGCTAAAGAGACTTTCTGCTTTAGCTGAGTAGGTCTACTTCTAAACCATTTTTTTCTAGTGTAAACATGAAAGAAAAGGATAAATGTGGATCTGACTACCATGCAGGTCTTTATTAAACACATATAATTATTTCAGATTACTCTGTTACTTCTGTACATCTACATTCATTCAGGTTTAGTTGCAAAATTATATTTAATCAATTTTTTTCTTCAATGTTAAAAAAAAAGTTTAAAAAAAACATTAAAATTATTATAGAAACTGCCTTTTATTTATTAGAAAAGTACGGTTTCCAATAATTACTGAATAGAGGAATCCATGTGATCCTGCAGCTGATGGTTTGGGTCAAGATTAAGATGGGATTTAGATCTCCAGATTCTCTCTTAATAAAAAAGTGTATCATAACAGAGGAGGGAGTACCTACAATGCCCCCAGTGTGATAACACATAGTACACATCATAAAGAAAAGTGGGAGTATAGAATAAACCCTCTAGAAAAGCATTTTAATGATCACGCCTGTTATTGCCACTTTGGGCTCAAACCAGAATCAACTTAAAGTAAATGAAAAAAATGATTCCAAACTTGAAATACAGACACTGTAAATAAAATAGAAATAAAATAAAAAATAAAAAAAGAAAACAGAAAAGAACATTTCTGATTACCATAGAAATAATGCTCTCCTATGTTTGGTAAATCAGAGGAGGGAAGACTAAAGCAGATGTAAAAACGACATCACCATGGTGAATGGCGTATACTTTTATAGCGCTTTTATATTTATCTCGAAGGTCCAAAGTGCTTTCTAGTCAATAAACCCATTCATACCTTCAAGAAGTACTTTTAATCATGTTCTCGTAGCATTTCTCTCATACTAGAAGACCTATATAAACTAATTTATTATTTAAACTGCATTTCTGAGTATTTATGAATTCAAACTGCGTTGGATCAGAAAACTGGATGCTAAAAAAAACGGGGGCTAACGACGCTCCGCCCCCTTGCGCGCATTCACTTTCCTCGTCCGAGCTAGCCTCTGGCTCAAAACTGGATTGAACTGGATTGATCCAATAATGCTCACCATTATTTGTGCGCTGCTAATGCTAGCTTGGGGCTATAAGCCTGAACTGAACTCTCAGAGACAGGGTTGCTGATAACTGTAAAGTTTTGGGTTTAAATGTTTTTTTCTTTAATTCAAGTTTCAATTATACATACATATTATACATATATATATATGTGTGTGTGGGTGAATTTTTTTTCAAATGTTCTAT
Organism: Oryzias melastigma; assembly: GCF_002922805.2. Taxonomy (NCBI): domain Eukaryota; kingdom Metazoa; phylum Chordata; class Actinopteri; order Beloniformes; family Adrianichthyidae; genus Oryzias; species Oryzias melastigma. The sequence goes on along the minus strand of NC_050515.1, from coordinate 27,073,340 downwards.
ATCTTTTTCAAGTTTATATATATTATAGATATTTTTTGATTTTATGTTGTGTATTTTTCAAATTTACAATCTGGTTTTTCATTTACTTTGAGCTGATCCTGACTTGACCCCTATGTTACGCCTGAAAACATGAAATTCTTCGGCGGGAGCTGTTAATCAGCTCATCAGACAACAAAAGTTACTAAAATAAAACATATGAATCAAAGCATTCATGTTACAAAAATCCAACTTAAGACCCATAAATTACCTGCACGTTCCTTCAGTCGGTAAACTTCTTAAATTTTATGTTTTTCTAAAGCTTTTGTAAAACCTCAAAATAGATTTCGAGATAAAGGAGCTGAAATTAGATAAGGTTAAACGTTTGTTGTTGGAAACAAACTCCGTCTGTACTTTCACGAAAAGTGAAAAGGAGAGCAGGGGAATTCCTGATTCATTTGTCATTTCCTGCACTGAGTTTGTTGTAATACATCATTGTTAGGAGACGAGGCGTCTACTAGATCTTCTGTTTTACACAAAGCTTTATATCTTAAATGAGTGAAGCCCCAGGACTAGAAGCAGCAGTTTGTTGTGACGTCTGCTCATTATTTTGAACAGTCAGACTCCACTGAGAGCTTCTCTTTTGTCCTCCGTGTAGCTTCCTGTCCCAGCCTGCCCGGCGCACTGCTGCGATTGGTCGCTCTCCTCTACAACTTCCGCCCAAATGAAAACACAGAGCCGTCAGCTGTGAGAGGGAAACTATGACGGGCAAATCTGACTTCTGACACTTCAGTTTTTAGATGTCAGTGTGGCTGCAGCGAGCGGAAACAGAGGGGCATCAGGAGACGGAGATAACTGCTATGTCCCAAAATGAAAGAAGTTTTGAGCAAGTTCCTTCATTTAAAGAGAGAAAAATGGGGAGTGAATACCAGCTACTGTCTTCTACAGTCTCCTCTTCAAGTTTGTTCAAAGGTATGTACAGTTTCTGTAAGAGCTGTCAACATTTCTGGGGGAGTGAATTGAAAGTTGTTTTCATTTTTGTGGAATCTGGAAGGATTTGCTGCGATCGCAATGAACTCTGTCAGCTGGAACAAAATGCGATGAACCACTTTACTCATAATGTCCATGGTATGGAAGAGCAGCATTCTTTTGGCATAAGTGAGGCCCAGCTGTTTATAGGTTAAAGGACCAAACTATTTTAAGACTTTTTTTCTTTGTAGAACTGTTTGAAACTCAGCACGGCTTTTAGTTTTGAGAAAATAAAGAAATCGAAGTCAGAAAAATCTAAATTGCAGTGAATAACTGAAAAAATCACCGGATTTAAAAAAAGTAAAATCATATACTATTATATCTGACATTGAAATAATACTTAAACAACGTGTCATGTCTTATGACTGACATGTCTGTCAGATCATAACAGCAGAGGCAGCTTTAGTGGGCGTGTTCCAACCACTGTTATGCTTGTTTGTTTGCTCGTCTTAGGACAGAATGGGCTATATGCACGACCTACTTCTGCATTTAGTATAAAGGCTGGTTTATACTTCCATGCGATTCGAAATCACTCCTGTCGCAGTGGTCGCATGCATCAGAATGCTACACCTGCTGGTAACGTCCCCCGTAACTGAAATGCAATCGCATGCAAATCGCCTCATTTAACTTTAAATATTTCAGCGATCAGAGTACGCGACTACGCAGAAATATTGTTTAACACTTAAAAATAATGAAGACTTACTGAAGAAGTTAAGACATACTGAACTTCACACACAGAGAGACAGAGAGTGGACAACTAGATAGAAAATAACGCAAGTTGCTGGAAAAATATGTCTTATTTCTAACATCTTGCAGCACGACAGAATGCAATTTGTTCCTTTTATAATTTAATTTTCTTTTCTCTGTATTCCATGTTTCTGTTTAGCAGAAAAACTCTACACTTCCTCCTCTGCTTTTCATGTACCTGAGCGCTCACAGATGCTGCAAGTGTCTGAGCGGGACGCTGATCATGTTAAAAATAAACGCTGGACTCGATCGCGTTGCTTGAAAAGTGTAAAAGCCAGTCAGAAGTACATCGCAGTTATAGCGGAGAGATGCAATCAAATCCAACCAACAACAGTATGAACGAGACCGCCGGATTGTGGATGTGACGCGAGGATTACGAATCGCGTGGAAGCATAAACCTGCCTTAAGACCACTCACTCATTTCCGGTTGGGGCCTGTGGACCGTTGTTTTTAGGGGAATAGCGGCGTATTTGGAGTTTACATGATGTCTTTTGGAGCTACCAAGAGTCACTATAAAAGATGTTATGCATTGTTTGTCTTTCTAGCAAAATACCCCAACATAAACATACAAAAGGGATTTAAATTGTATTTGTCGTCCTACATAGCAAACGTTGAAGGCAACTTGCTAAGGCTGATGTTATCCGCACGGATTTACATGCGACCAGCTTAGAAGCTGATGGAAGTTCATGTAGGCCAGGAGTGTCAAACTCAATCACGCAAGGGGCCGAAATCCAAAACACACCTTAGGTCACAGGCCGAACAGGATAAACATTTATTGAACACTCGAAAAGTACATGTTTAAGACTTGAAAACCATAACTTTTCAACATGATTATGAAGACATACGGCATTAACTACGATAATGCCAGTAAGAATGTTGTAAGCTGAATTTGGCCACTGAAGATGCTAGTGCTGATAGCTGAAGATATTGAAATTGATAGCTAAAAACGTTGAAGCTGATACCCAGCTAAAATATTAGCAAAATGCAAAATGAGCCTAAAAAAGCTAAAAAAAAAAAAAAACAAACAAACTTGGGTTTGCCAAAACAACTATCATGTAGCTGAAAAAAATAGCTTCAAAATAGCCTAAAAAAATGAAAAAAAAACCTAAATGACCTAAAAAGGCTAACATGTAAATATTAGCCTAGCTCCAAAACAGCCTTAAAAAGTGTTTTTTTAAAGCCTAAATTAGCCAAAACAACTAGCATGTAGCTGAAATATTTGCTAAACTCCAAAATAGCCTAAAAAATCTTAGTAAATGCCAAAATAGTCCAAAAGCTGGGAGAATGACAATTTATAAAACTTTGAAACCGTAAGGCAGGAATATTATTCCACAATAGATCAACTTAAACCTTAAATAACTTTCAATATTTTACTCTCCATAAAAATGTATTTTGTCAAAATTATACAAGATAACATCGGGCCAGTAATAACAATAAAATAAAATGATGGAGGGCTGGACAGAATTTCCTGGAGGGCTGGATCCAGCCCTCCTTGAGTTTGACACGTGATGTAGGCGATGCGTAATAGGAGCAGCCACGATGCAGATTCCTGCATTGTTTCACATATTCTAAGTGTATCCAAAGCTAAATGGTGTTACTGGTCGGAGGTTTTTAATGTTAAAGTCCCGTTAGCTGTCATGCAGCTAGAGTTCGGAGCGGGAACCATTTGGTGCATTAACACGAACCAAAACCGTAATCCAAACCTTAACTTGAAGGAGGTCTAATACAAACTAATGGGACCATAAAGTTACTTGTTTGACATCTGTGTTGAAGCACAAACATCATGTTACTGTATTTTTTTCGGCTAAGTCGCTCTGGATATGTCGTACTTTTCAGAGAAGAGTGCATCACTTCTGAACAAAACTGTGATACTGCGTTCGCACCAGACACGATTCATGCGTCAAATTCATGTCCACTGCCTCTTTTTTGACACACATCGAATTTGATGTTCAACGCCTGACCAAAAATATGTTCATGAGTCATATGGTGTGGGAGGAGCTACCGTCAAGTTTTTAGCCTCATCCCTACATAGAAAAGTGTATATCTTATTTACGATGCATGGAAGACATGGATGACGTTGAGAGATCAGGTTTATTCATAAGAGTTCTGCTACGTCTTTGTGTCTGGGTTCATGAATGATAGTGTTTTTTAGTGATACTTTTGTTTCTCTGTGACCGTTTGATGAATTACTAGTCCAAGAAAGGAAAAACTAAAAACAAGAATAATACTGTCTGGATGCAAATAAGATAAATTAAGGATGTTAAACAGTGCGTTAATTGCGACTAATTAATTACAAATATATTAACGCGTTATTTTTTATTTCTTTTTTTTAATCACATTAATCTAATTTCCGCGTCGGATGGTTGCTTCCTCCGTGAAGCCGTTCATGTTTGATAATGCTCACCTGGAAGAGCATTATCTCGCTCAGACAATGGTCATTTACAAAAAAAATTAAGCTTAAACTAAAACTTCAATTCTATTATATTTTTTACTTGACACCATTTTTCCCTAAAAAGCAGACTATTTAAAACACAGTGCGTCGTGTTGTCATGGTAACAGCTTCGGCGCACGGCGCGCACTGTCTGCGCTTTGCTGCAGCAGAACTTTTGAACTTTTCCTCTCTGACGATCATCTCTGAAGAAATTTATCGTCATGAGACGTTAAATAGCTTTATTCATAGGAAAAGTTGAACTTTTAAGGCTTGTTTTTGTCCAAACGATTAAACAAAAATTTGTTTCAAAAAAGCAAAGTCCAACATTTGAATCCCATTGTCATATACTCATGTCACATTTTATTCTCTTCTCTATTTCTCTCCTCCTTCCTTCCAGTCTTCACATTTATCACACAGGTTAAAGGACAGTATAAAACCACTCATTTCTTTTTTACTGTTTTGCTGTTGTAATAAACTGTGGAAAAAAGTACATCAGTATATGTATTATGGTATTAATAAAAAGTTCAAGGTCAATATTTCTTGGATTGCTCAGAAAAATGTTCCTATTATTTATTAAAGTGGTAAAATGAAAACTCTTTACCTGATGGGTTTTAGTTTGTTTTGTTGTTAGTTTTTTCAATTGTTTGAAATTGAAAGGTGGTGTAAAAGTAAAGGTTGCAAGACTGTTCTAATAAAAAAAATATTCATAAATCCATTTTTTTTGTTATATTTTGATCTTTTATCCATTCATCCATCTTCTTGACCGCTTCTTCCCTTTTGGGGTCGCGGGGGTGCCGGAGCCTATCCCGGCTACTGATGGGCGAAGGCGGGCTTTACCCTGGACAGGTTGCCAGTCTGTCGCAGGGCCTTTGATCTTTTACTACACCTCAATCTAAACAATTAAGAATGTTTTATATATATATATA
>NC_050515.1:27060981-27067613 GCF_002922805.2 Oryzias melastigma | reverse complement strand
ACAGTGCTCAGCATATATGAGTACACCCCTCTACATTTTCCATTGAACCTTTAGTGTCTTTACAGAATCAACCTTCTCTATGAGACACATAAAAATGTCGTGTTTTGGAGTTCAACAAGTGTACAATAAAACTCATCCAAAACTCAAAGTTTGGAAATTTTTATTTTGTTTATAAAGCTATTGATTTAATTGGTACTTTTTAAAGAGGGTGTACTCATTTATGCTGAGCACTGTATATGTATACTGTATATACAGTATATGCAAAGTGTTTTTCTTTAAATGTCTTTTCATGTCGTTTTTGAGTATAAGTGCCCTGGACAAACAATGTAAAAAAAAAAACTTGTCATAGACTCCAAAAAATACAGCAATTAAAACTCCAGAATTCTTTTGTTTAAAATGACATATATCGCCTCTTAATCATGATTACCAGTATTTTTTTAACTACAGAAACGTGGTTATTGCCCCTGTACTTTCACTAAAGATGAGTTGTGTTTTTATTCATTTAATCTTTGTTACACTGACCAAATCTGCCAGACTGTTACATGAATTCTCCATTTCACAGACTTCGATCTCCATCGAGTGTTTTTTCAGATCTTTAGATTTCTTTTTTCATTCTTTCTTCAATTTTCCCTTAGACCTTTCAGCGTCCATTATACCTTTATGCTCACCTCATACTATAGCAGCAAAGCACAATAATTGCAGTAAAAGGGTCTCTAATGGTGAATTAAAGCAGAATTATTGTTCCTGGGCTTATAGATTTCTCTAACAAAACATAACCATTTACCTAAATGCTTTTTCCAAAGGTTTTCCAACCGATCCGTCTCATTTCTGACACATTTTTCACAAATTGGATAGATTATGAAACCGATTTAAATAACTTCAACTTGATCAACCTTTTACTTGATCTTATATGAAACATGCATTGAATTAAGAATGAACAATATCTGAGTATGAAAACGTTGTTTTTGCTACAATCCATGATGCCCCCTCCCCCATGTGCCAGCACACCCCCAGCCAGATGGTTGCCACACAGGCGTTTCCTTGCCCAGATCACGCTGGTTTCCCATCATTCTTTTGTTAATGAGGTCGTTAACAACGAATCAGAGGATTAAATTATCCAAAATCTGGCATTTTTCTATGTTTGTCATTTTCTATATTCTGCATCACTCAGTGCTGCAAAAACAGGACTGTGCATGTTAGTGTTTTCTCATATTTGTGCCGTTCCTTGTACACGTCTGAAACTAAGACTAAATGGATGAAAAGCAGGTAAAACAACTTACCAAAGCCTGTACCTGAAACGGAACAAGAGCGCAAACACAGATCTTGGGTGAGTCGGCGCGGTCTCATCAGCGGAGGACTCCGCCGGCCCGCGCGGAAAACAATGCAACCCGCGGCGGCCGCTGCTGCTGCTGCACCCAGGCAGTTTTGTTCGCTGTTAAACCATGAGACTCCAGCCAGTTAGTCGAGCAGCCTCCTTCATGTGGAACACTGACATCGTTGACAGTTAATTATGGGAGTCACAGATCACGCAGACATGTCAGCTCAGCTACGATTGACGTGCCACATGTTTACATCTCTGTTGTAATGTTGTTTTCTAGTCATTTCTCAGCAGCTGTACTGTTATTTAGTTGCAGAAGCGCCTCAGGGCTTGCCATAATGATCGTAAAAAGCAGCACAGATTCAGGGAAGTGAAACACTAAAAGACTTGTGGGTATAATTGGAGAACCTGCCATCGCAGTAACTTTGGAGAGATTTTAGGTCAGGCTGTTGAAACATGCACACTCTCTGTTACATAGCCTGTCTGTCTGTGTAGGTATGTCTCTACACTTTATTATTTTCTGCATGTTCCAAGTCATTCTGACAGTGGCCAAAAACCAACTAAACCTAATATAAAGTTTCATGGGGAGACAAAAAAAGAGAAGCAAACATGAATTTGGACAGTGCAGGTCAGGAGAGGATTCTTATGTCGGAAAGCAAGAAGCACCCATGTATCTCGATAGGCCAAGTTTAGGAGCAAAAAAAAAAAAAAAAAAAAAGTTTCAAAGGCTTTTCACCTTCACAGCTTGTCTCCAAAACATGAATGCTGCTGGAACGAAAATGCTCAGTCAGTAATAAAATGTGCTTACGCAGATTGTGTTGGACTGGATTAAAACCCGGCCTTTGATTAAAGCATTTTTCATCTCATGATAGATTTCCACCTGAAGGCTCAACAAGAGGCCCAGAAGAGACAGTAGTTTGAGAGGCAGCGCCCTGACGGCTGTCTCCCAATGTCTTTATGGGATGAAACCAGCTAATCTGGCCTCTAGCTATACTGTTTAGTCTACAGCTCTAAAGTTGCTTTTTAGTTCTAATTACTACAGCAAAAAAGGAACATTTTTGTAAAATCTTACAATCATAAAGTGTAGGTAATGTTCTCTAATTCCTATCCCTCTATAAATCTAAAATGAACAACTTTGAATTGTTTTCTGCAAGAAATCTCCAAAGACTGAAAACCTTTGAAACTAGTTTGAATATTTTGAACTTTTTTAACCGTTTTCCTAAAGATAACACACACACTCATAAAAACAGCGTTAGAATTCTTTGTAAAGTTATGTCCAGTTGAACTGAATCTTTATTACGTTCTGAAAAGATAGCATTGTTTAGTTATTTTTCCAAACAAAAGCACTAATATAAGATTGATTCCTTTGAATCATTGTTTGCAGAGTTAAAACCTGGGAAGATAAAAGAAAAACACTAACAATAACACACAAATATAATATGTACAGTTACAGTACAAAAAAAAAATGTCAAATGATTTCACGTCCCAATATAACATCATTAAAGCGAACCAAAATGTTTATTTTTTTTGTCTTTTCAATTTAAACAATTTGATTTGTCTGTGCATTTCTTTTTGGGACAAACATATTTTTCAGCTAATTTTAGTCTTACAAAATAGACTTTAAAAAACCTTTAAAGTCCCCTTCAACAATTAAAAAGAATAATTAACTAAAAGTTCCTAGTAGTGTTTTAATTATGATTATTAAACTTTTAATCAAAATCCTACAACCTAAATGTCTTAAAAATTCATTGTTCTTGTTGATCTGAACCCCTTTTTTTCCAAAATCTCCTGTGAGGGGGTGTGCCTTTTGGGGCTGATCCGAGCCCCCCCTCCCCCAGATTCTGATAGCTCTGTGTCTCTAGCATAAATCTTCATGCTGCTACATAAAAACATCCATCAATCTGGGTAATGTCCAGCCGTATGGTTCTGATCCGGATGTCAGCTGGACGAGGAAGTGAAGATCTTCATGGACAGAACTTCCTCCAAAATCCTGATTCTTTCTCCTTCCAGTTCACCAAAGACTCTTTTAGCTAATTCTCCAATGTTTATTGACTGTGATCAATACATTCAATCATTGGTTTCTCAGAGTTCTTGATAAAATAATCAAAGCTAACATCAAAATGCTCTTTCATTGATTTACAATCCTTTCCAACTGCGGTCAAATGAGCCGCCGTTCACATTTCCGTGGTCACATCAAGAAGCTCCGTGGAGTCTGGTGGAGATTTTCCAGCGTTCTCAGTCCTGCTACCGTAAGTATTGGATGAAACTCACACCAAAAATCCAGTGATGCTGATTTGACCACAGAAATGTGAACGGCGGCTCATTTGACTGCAGTCAATGTGAAGATACCATCTTCTCTTCTCCAGAACCTGAACTAGACACTAGGAACAGATGAGGGTTTAGTGCATGTGCAGCAGAGCTGTTGATGGAAAGAAGATCATTTATTCAAACAGAGTCTGTCCAAGACAGTTTGGTTGATTTAAAAGGAGAAATACTCAGAAATGAAAAAACGAAATGATTTCTTATTACATTTGTTCTCTTTCATAAGAAAAATGCCACAAAAACATGTTAAAAATAAAAAAAAAACAGGATTTTCATGGGACTATAAAACTGAAGGTTTTAAGATTTGAAGATTTTCTCCAAAACAAATGGAGAGAATCTGAAACCCAGAAAATCTTGAGAATTTTTTTTCTGCTTTCCTCTAAACTCTTCTCTAAGTATCTATGAACGTTTTGATTCTCAAGTTTTGTCAGGAGATAATCTGAAGTATTTAGCTGCCCTTAATAAAATAAAAATATCTGCATGTTTTATCTATTTACTTGTATAAATAACACAGACATCACTGTCTGTGATTCTGACTTTTACATTTTTGGTCTATGTTTTGTTTTAAAGACTGACTTGTTTTTGCAAAGTATTCATGATGAATTTCTGTTTTATTTTGAAAGTCTGGTTTTCTTGTTTATCTGTATGAGCATCACTTCCTCTCAATAGCCTTTGACTTCAGTTTACAGTGACTCAAGCTGCTTCTATTTTTCTTGAGTCCGCCCTTGTGTTCCTGAGTTATCTTCATCTCTAAATTCACCTCCTGTCTTTGTCATTTATCACATTTGAAGAAATCTTCACTTTTTCCTCAGATCTAGTTTATTTCTGTTTCCTTTGATTTAATGTCAGCACAGCTCTCCATTGTTCACTGAACACTTGAGTGATCACCGTTAACTCTGAGGTGGAGTCAAGACAGACTATCACATGTCAGATTGTAATTAATCATCTTTCCCCGAGAAGAACACAAAGATTTCTTAGATAACACTAAAACAAGACGTTGAAACACAAGAGACTATGACGACACCAATGATGAGATTTTTTTGTTTTTGTGATTCTACAAATGCACTATTTTAAAAAATCAAATACATTATTTTTTTTTAATAATGTTGGAAACTTTGTTTTCTGCCTTTAAAAGTAGTTAGACTTAAAGAGTGAAGTCATTGTTTTAAAGGAGAGAGGAACTTTATAATTTAAGAAGTGTTTTTATTTTTCAATCATAAGAGCGATGTAAACCGGAGTCGTCCTGTGGAAACGAGGCAATAATGACCACTGAAGGCTGGCTGCCAAAGGAGTGTTGTTAAATTCACCTCCAAGTAAAAAATATGGGGTTTTTACAAAAAACAAAAGTACAAAGTATAGACAAATTTTTTAAAATCTACCTGGTATTTGATGTTGGTTGCTTTATTTTCTATTCCTGATCGGTAATGGAGGTTGTTTTTTATGATGGAGGGACAGACAGATGAGCTCATTACAAAAAAAGGATTGAATTCTTTTGGTCAACGTTGTGTTTTCATGACTCAGTCCATTATGTTGGCCTGCTTCTCTTACCTCCAAGCCCAGATTCTCTTTCCCATTCCCACTGGGAACAAAATAACAGGCAAATGCTCAAGGGAGTTGTACAGTATGTGTTTAACACTATGATAGAAAAAAGGAGGCACTGTACTCAGGAGACTATTTGACATGAATCTCAAAGCGAATCAGGGATTAGCCTTTGATTCAGTGTGAAACTGCTCATAACATCTATCCTCTCCTCTTCCTCAACAGAGATGTCAGAGTGCTTTATATGCAGGGATGGTGAACTAATATCCAGCAACCCTCTGAGGAATTTCTGCGACTGCAAGAATTTACTTGCCCATCACGTGTGTCTATCTACATGGATCCAGAGGGTGAGGAAGACGTCCTGCGTGGGGAACCTTGATATTTAGAATTTAAGCTTGGCTGTTTTTCCTCATCAGCTACTTGTCAAAATGTGAAAGGGGAAACATCTGTGCTGGATTTCTAACGGCAAATAAATACCTCCTTGGCATTCCTTATTGAGACAAAACACTGCTGTCTAATGAGCTACATTTCACATGGAAATACCAATTACTTTTAATGAGGGTTTCTAACAATGATAATGCATCAGAGGCTCACACACTAAAAGGTGCCTCATAATAGACTGGCAGAAATCCAGGAGGCTATCATGCAGTCGACACCTGTCACCTACAGGAGAACAGCTCATTAACCTCTGAGGTCCTCGATGAACCTTCAGTTGTACCAATACATTAGTCAGTGGTGTTTAGATTCTTTCACCTATGCATTTTTATGCTCTTTGTACTCAAGAAAATATGTTTTCCCCTCCTTCCACTGCCACCTTAATACAGTGGTGGTGGTGGGTGTGTGAAGGGAAAGAGCTTGAGTGAATCTAAGGGTTAGGATTCTGTCTGTAGGAAGTGCTCCTGATACAGCCTCCAAAGGGAGAGTTCCTTGTTGATAAACCAAACTAAGAAGGATTCTAAAGCATCTTACAATCAAGATCTGTTCTGTCGCTTGGACTGACTTTTCAGAGGTCCCATCCTAGATCCAGGCCCAGGATTGGGGTTTGCAAGAAAGAGCCTGGTAGCTTCCTCACATGGGACTTGGCCTGGCAAAGCCAAAAAAGTTGCATAGGATCACCTTCCCATAGACCCACCAGCCTCAAGAAGAACCACAAAATATCTTTTCCACTGAGCGGTCCGGTCCAGTATTTTGAGCATTCCCATTGAACAGTACCCAACCATACCTCTTGAGGGTCCCCATCTGTTGTAGATCTATAGAAAAATGTAACGGAAAGGTTGAGGCGGAGTTGCTGTTTCCCCCCATTGCAGAAAGTGATGACAACATTATCCGTCCATCTTCCTCCGCTTCATCCGGGACCGGGTCGCGGGGGCAGCAGTCTGAGCAAAGATGCCCAGACTTCCGTCTCCCCGGCCACTTCCTCCAGCTCCTCTGGGGGGACCCCGAGGCGTTCCCA
>NC_050515.1:27042961-27059619 GCF_002922805.2 Oryzias melastigma | reverse complement strand
ACGGGGAGATATCCTGGTTATTGACCATGATGGCAAAAAAAGCAATAGCTCTAGCAGAAGCGCCCGTCGACCGTCGCGGAAACAAATCGCTTCTGGTGTGACCAATAGAGCGCCGCGAATCGACGCGCGCTCCGCGCCGCCTCGCGGCGCTCTCGCGTCCGGTGTGACTCCGGCGTTAAACTGCCGGTACCTGTCAGCTGCCTCTGGAGTCCCACAAGCCAGCCAGGCCTGATAGGAGTCCTTCTTCAGCTTGACGGCAACCCTTACTTCCGGTGTCCACCACCGGGTTCGGGGGTTGCCACCACGACAGGCACCAGAGACCTTGCGACCGCAGCTCCAGAAAGCAGCAGAGACAATGACGTGCACAGAAGTCCATCAACAAAACACCGCTTGGGTTCAGGTCAGGGAGGCCATTCCTGCCAATCACGCCCCTCCAGCTGCCACTGTCATTCCCCACGTGGGCATTGAAGTTCCCCAGGAGGACAACGGAGCCCCCCGTTGGGGCACCCCTTCAAGAGACACCAAGAAGGCCGGGTACTCCGAACTGCTGTTCGGCCCGTAAGCCGAAACTACAGTCAGAGACCTGTCCCCCACCCGAAGGCGAAGGGACACGACCCTCTCGTCCACCGGTACGAACTCCAACACCTGGCGGCTGAGCTGGGGGCTCACGAGTAAGCCCACCCCAGCCCGTCACCTCTCACCATGGGCAATTCCAGAGTGGTAGAGAGTCCAGCCTCTCAGGAGGGACTGAGTTTCAGAGCCCAGGCTGTGCGTCGAGGTGAGCCCAACTATATCTAGCCGGTATCTCTCAACCTCTCGCACCAGCTCAGGCTCCTTCCCTCCCAGAGAGGTGACATTCCATGTCCCAAAAGCCAAATTCCATGACCGGGGTTTGGGCCGCCGAGGTACTTGCCTTCGACTGCCACCCAAACCACAATGCACCGGCCCCTTCAGAGCTCCCCTGCAGGTGGTGGGCCCACTGGGGAGTGATCCCACATCGCTCCTTCCCGTGGGAGGGGCCCCGGCCACCAGGCGCTCGCCTCCGAGCCCCAACCCCAGGCCTGGCTCCAGGGTGGGGCCCCGGTGACGCCAATCCGGGCGACGTAGCAGTCTCTTTGGTGTCGTTACTCATAAAGGGGATTTTGAACGGCTCTTTGTCTGGCTCGTCACTCAGGACCTGTCTGCCATGGGAGACCCTACCAGGGGCAAAAGCCCCCGACAGCATAGCTCCTGAGATCACTCAAGCACTCAAACCCCTCCACCACGTTAAGGTAGAAAGCACCAATATAGTGGTAAGCTAGCGTTTCCGTTTTCCTCTTCTTCTCATCCACCAACAATTTTCTTTCAAACAACATTAAGTTCCTGCTATACACGATGTACAAAAAGTAAAGAAAGAAAAAGACGAGCTGCTGGTTGACCTCTATTGTTGTTGCTTTTCTAGTCGTCACACTACAATGGCTCAATGATACACTAGCGGTCTACACCATGCATGGAACGCGAAAACAAACCGCTCAGGCTTAACTGATTGGAAACGTTTGCCAGAATTAACTGGACTGTACCATTTCTTACCAGACCGGACTGCTCAGTGGCAATGAGGCTCAAGGGGCCAGTGCTTTATGATTGGGACGCAGTCAAGGATGGGGCCTTGAAGTCACAATTCTTAGAGCTGGAATGTGTCAATCAGAACATGGAATGTCACTGCGCTGAGTGGGAAAGAGCTTGACCTTGTGTAGGAGGATGAGTGGAACTGGCTGAAGATAGTTGGGCTCACCTCCACGCCGCACACAGCTTGGGCTCTGAAACTCGACTCCTCAGGAGAGTTGAACTCCCTTCCGTTCTGAAGTGTACTTCCAACTCCAATGAAATAAAGTTAATTCAGCCGGAATTTTTCGCGATACAGACGTCACCATGTTGGAACCAGAAATCATCAGTGAGCAGTGATTGGATCAAGCTGGTCTAAATCAAGAGGTGTGTTTGAGATGACTTACGCCTTGCCTGGATCATCAGTGAGACCAGGCAGCTACAGGCGGGGTTGGGGAAAGGCGCCTGAGATATAAGCCAACAGCGGGGGTGGGGTGGGGGGTGTACAAGAGAGGTAGCGCACCGCAAAGAAAAAGAAAAAGGCAGAGCACATTAGCATGCCGACAGTTGTCATTCTTGGAGTGTGAGAAAAAGTACTAAAGATAGTTCCTCTAAAAGAACTGAGAAGGGTTCTTTAACTTCACACACTCCGGAGGCTCTGAGGGTCTGAACAGGGGGATTAACCCCACAGGAAGAGTAGCTTTCGACCGTGGAGAAGATCTCCTGAGTCCTCCAACCACGGTCAACAAACAAAGGTTCAACAACGATCAAAAAGAGTTTAAAAAAAAATACGCAGATTTCCTTTGATTAGCGCCAATCATTTCTGATCTGCATTCCGTCGAACTAAAATACAGGTGTTGAACTCCAGCTTTGGAGGTCCGGTGTCCTACATGTTTTCAGACCAAGCTGCCATAGAAGCTTCTTATTGGCTAAACACATCTGATCCAGGTAATCAGTAGTAGATAAAGCAGGGTTCAGAAGGACGTCGGCACTCTAGGACTTAAGTTTGACACCCCTGAACTAGGACTGTCAGGACACCATTTCCCACAATGCATTGTTTTGTAGCCATCTAGGAGGCTTGCAGCCAGCACAGTGCCAGATTTCCAGCTGCACTGGCCTAGGTATGTGAGGTGCACCCGCCTCTTTCTCGAGATATTTTCATGATGATTTTTCATGATGATTGACAAGTGATGTCAGAGCAAAAACTACCCAACATGCATCGCAATCCAGGCGATCTGTGCAGTGCTGCGTACCCCTGCATTAACTCACACACACCTATTATTTCTATGGCATCCACTCTCGCCAATCAGGAGTGAGCTTGGTGGAAGGCCACAACCCTATCACTAAAACCAAGCTACTTGAAATCTGTCAAACATTTTATGTGAGACCTCTTACTTCTACTGGGGCATCTGATTGGTCAGTTTATAACTCAAATATCTTGCCCAACGAAAAAAGGATAAAAATAAAATTATTAAGAACATATTAAAAAAAGTTATCAGAGCAAGAATAGTTACTCCAACAAAAATAAGGAGTGAGCTGTTTATTTTTCTTTAGAAGTCTGTGAGATTTCGCTTCTTGGAGCCGGTTGGTACCACCTGTTTGGAGCATCAGGGGGGAGCGGCCATTCAGTCCACCTCTATTATACAGTCATAGGAAGGACGTCAGTGGTCAACCTTGTAGTTACCACTGACCATGTGTCCTGGACACTTAAGGGAAGAGGGGGCGGAGCTTTCAACAGAACACCACCTGCTGTAGCGCTGCATCGGCTGGGAGAGGAGGAGGCCGGACATTCTCACAAGTCCCAAACGTGCTGTGAGAGTCTGTTGGGAATGTCTAGCTGAGCCCACAGTCAGAAGGGTCCCCAACTCCTACATCTGGGATTAATGAGGGAGGCTGGAGGCGTTGTGTCCTGGTGGACCATGCTTTCACCTCCATTGTCAGCGCAGCACCTCAAAGCTGTAAGATCTCTGATGACAGCCAGAGCGGCGATCTACAAACCCTCGTTGGAAGTAAATCAATCTCAAGCAGCCAAAGTAAACCCTTACTGTTCTGGGAATAAGGCAAGGTACATGAACCAGACGTATAGCCAATATGATTTTTGCTCATAAACAAATTATCTCATTGTCAATGTCAGAATTCTTGATTTTATCACTAAGTGAAACAGAAAAAACATGAATTCACTCCTTTATTCCATTTAGGGTTTGTATGTTTATCCACCAACCCCTGCATATTAATTAAGAGTAAAATGTGTCTCCTGTGATGCATTCCTGCAAGCTTTGGATAAGTGGCAGACGAAAAGCTCCAGCAGACCTTTCATCTGCACCACCCAGCTGTCAGAGTGAAGAGGCACTTCCATTAAGTGTGTGTCTTCCCACTATACAATTACATACAGACAAACACACAAGCTCATGAAGCAGGCACGCACAAACGCACTCTCCGATGAGCCCATGCTACCAGACCACTTTGGTTTATGTGTGCGAGAACAGCAGACAGACAGAGCGATCAGGCGACCTTTTAGAGTGCTCAGGGTAGGGAGCCCCTTTCCCCTTTTTATGGAACAGAAATCAGCAATTGACCTGTCACTTTTGCTCTGATAGCCGTCTCTGGAAAGCAGGTCAGGCACATATGTCCAAAGTGCCTCTTAACCGCATTTTATGAAACCAGAAAATGTAATTCAATAATAATTTGAGTCGTGAGAGAGCCAGCCTGCTAGGACTGATACCACACGTGGCAAGGGCCCACGTGGGAAATATGGGCAAACATTTAGCCGGATCCAACATTTGGAAGAAGAAATATATCAAAATAAGCATTCACGACACTCTGATCTGAAGGATCGTGGTCTTCTTTGCCGCTCCCTCTTCCTCCTCCAGGTTCACAAAGACAAATAGCACGGCACAAAACTAATTAGTAACTGGGAACTAGTTAGGAGATGCCCTTTTAAAAACATGTCCAGAGGCAGGATTTAAATATAGGGACAAAGTCAGTGACTGAGTGTGCCTGGGAGATCCCGGCCTCCAGGCGCTGCAGCACTTTGACCCCTGACCCTCATTATAGGGAGCTCATTCCTGGAGGGGTGAAAGCCCCGGCAGCTTAATGTACAAGGGCGCGGGAGGACTGCACCAGCCAAGCACGGTCTGGTGCGCCTCGCCGTCGACAGCTGCAGGAAATACAAAAGCGTGTAGCCGTCATTTTCCAAAAGGAGGCTGGCAGACAAATTCAGACATGCAGGTTGACTCTGTCGGGCTTAATAGGAAGCACTTCAGCGTTTGTGTTTCCAAACAGCTAAAATAAGGGAAGTTAAATATAGCATTAATGCATTTCCTGACGATTCTCGTCTCAGCAAACAGACCTGGTTTATATTCATCAGTCCAACACTGGCAGCAATCACACCAGAGCCAGGGGCCATGCTCCTCTTTACACAATTACTCTGCCTAATAGTAGCTTTCTGTAATTATCTGCCATTACCATGTATCAAAATGTTCCTCAGCATGTCATGCATATTAGCAGAGGATTTGCTTTATTTGTTGTCATTAGCATCCTCAGCAGCAGATTGTTGGTGTGTTTTTTTTTCCGTTTCTTGAGCAGTCTTTGTGCATGCATCAGAAAAGGACTTCTTATTTATGTAACTGCGGCGGCTGCTCTGGCCCCGAGGTACAAAACACAAGAACAAAACAGAAAACAACAATGTGCTTTTCACTCAAGAGTTATATTTTCCCTTTGTTCCCCAAGGCCAGCCAACTATGCTGGCTTTTACCAGTGTAATTAAATTAGCATTATTCCACATAACACACATTTGGGTTAAATATAGCCCAGCAAACATAATTAGTTTATTGATCAAAACACAAACAAAAGATTTGCAACTCTTTCATGTCATTCTGAGAGAGAAGCTGCTTTTGTCTCTTAATGACTCTTAATGAAATGCTGTTCCCTTGCAGGGATGTGGGTGTGCCGACAGGCTGCAGTGCATCATCTGTAAGGCCAAGGTAAGTGTGCTGGGGCCTGCTGGAGAAACGAAAAAAAGAAAAAAAAAGACGCAGCTGATGATGTCTCATTCTTTAAAAGTCTGCTGTGTGAAATGTCAGCACTGAGCGTTTACATAGAAACTGTTTAAGCCATTAAACAGTGTCTGCCTTCTACAGAGCAGCTTTAACCAGAGCAGATCCATAATACTAATGAGCAATCAGCTCTTTGTTTTGCTCTGTGATTTAGCTGATTTACCAGCAGTTTTGTTGCTTATGAGCTGTAAGCTGTCTTCTATTTCTTATTATTGCAGCAGAACACTTGCAGCAGGGACGGAGAGTGAAACATTACAATGTTTGGCAAAGGATACAAGCCATGTAATGACAAAATCTGTATTCATTTCATGAGCAGAAATTAATCATGCTTTCCTGCCTTACGTTCCCAATGCAAATTTTCCAATGAGACATTGTGAGGGGTGTTTGGGCTTATTCCTGTGAAATGGTGGAGCTCATGTGTCATCACAGATGGGGCTGCATGCTGGATAAGGTGGCCACATTACTAACCATCTCAGATTAGGACGGGTGCTGTTGATGTGTTGCCTGTATTCATGCTTGTGCCGTGGGTCAGAGCATCACAAGCTGGCTGCTGAGTGTTTTATTTATTGTGGGTTTGCTGTCCGTCCCTGTGCCTGTGCATGGGGGCGATCCATTCTGTGGAGGGAAATGTCACAGTAACTTTGAGGATGACCTTTCAGGAGTTTAATGTATTTTAAACATGGAATCATGCACACACAAGCCAAATGAAGCATTTACCGCGAAAGCAAGTCTCCAGTGACGGTTATTATTCTTTCATGAATCTGAGCTTGTTTCCGTTCAGTCAGAAAAACAACTGGCCTGGAGTTTGAGGCTGTTTTCTGAGCCATGAACGCACCTTTCAGCAGTTTGTTTATGAAAATAAAAGGAGGATGTGAAGAACTGTCAGTGTTTTCCTTTCATTCTGGAAAAACAACCCTTGACATTACAGAGATTTGACTCATTATCCACAAAATGAATTAGTCACCAATTATTTCGTGTCAATATCAATTTAATATTGAATGAATGTATGAATGGTTTATTGTTCATTTTTTTTTTTTTTTTTTTACAAAGAAACATGCATTAGCCATTCTTTAGGCTTGAACAATTGGAGAAGAATGAAGAAAGTTCTTATATAATCTGTTTCTTTTACTTAAACAGTAACCAAACCCTAAATCAACTTTTTTTGTCTGTTGACCTTTATAAACGAGGCTTTAAAAGTGCTGTCTGTTGGTCATTGCCAAATTTTTCATAAATTAAAATGAGCTTGTTTAATTATTGAATATATAGTCAAAAACTATATATGTACTGTCCCCTACAGGTTGAATTGAAGTATTACATTTGAATTTTGTGATTTGTCAAACCATTTAAGTTTCAAAAGTCTTGCGTCATGATCTGAAGCTCCAGTAATAACAATCCAGCCCCCAAGCCCTGCCCCTTTGACTGGATGTTCACATTTCGGCTGTGGGCGGAGTCAGCCTCCAACTTCCCTGTTTGGTTACCCTTTAATCAAAAAGGCGTCATTATAAACAACAGAAACAACAAATCTTTCAAAACGTTACATTTCTACATTTCTATCTGCTTCTTAAACCATCAACAATGACTTCCTGTTTTGACATTGCAGATTGTCAGGTTTAAATTTAAGTTAAGCATGCGACCTGGACTCCACCACTAGACGGTGTAGTGGTTATGGCTGCTGACTCACATTTAGAGTTTATGAACATTGTGTTGACCTTTAAATTTTATTTTTACCTCAAGACTGTTCAATGCAGGTGAAAACATTTTTTAGCAGACAAGTACAATAAATGCTAAACTGGTGACATGTGGGGGGGGTTGATTCATTTTTGATGCTTTTAACCCATCTTGGTCAGTAGCTTACATGTATGTATTGTCCGTGTAATTTTTTATGCTTGTACAGTATTTTTTTTTCAAAGTTTAGCAAGGAGTGTGACTTATGTTTATAAATGTTTTATTTTTATTATTTTTTAGACATCAAAAGTGTTATATACTTGTTATTTTCCCATTAAACACCGGTTGTCCTTTAGTGGTTGTTTCTGCTAACTACCACCAGAGGGCGCTGCATCTGAAGTATTTGCTATTGACAGCAGCAGAAGAAGTGTCATCCAAAACAAACTTGGGAGAGAATATGATTGTTTTCCACTTAAAGTTAGATATTTTTCTTATACAGATCAAAACAATAGAATTATTGTATTTCTTTATTATTTTTTTAGCTACGCTGAGCTTTGCGGATTTGTTCGGAAACATCAACTTCTTCTCCTAAAAGTGCGTCTTATTCTCCAGAGTGACTTCTAAATGGCTTTCTTCTTCTTGATTAGACATTTTTTGCTCTTGCAACTTATACTCCGGAAAATATCCCATCTTCAAACATTTTTTTTTTATGCAACTTTGCTTGTAGTTTGTACCGATGTGTCTCAGAGTTGTGCGTGCAAATGGGACTTTGAATTTATATTTCCTCCTGTTGCTATCATCTTCTGAAAAAAATGAAAAAACCGATTGACTGACGCTTGGGAGAGCTTTTAATTTGACTTTTAACATAAATGACATTTTTAAATCAACTAAATCTGCAAACTTTAGCAGTTGTGATTCAGCACAGATTATTCGTGTGTTCTCTGCTGCCTTTTTTGTTGATTATTCGTATTTTTCTGTAAGAGAAGCAAAGGCTTTGTATGAACACAGAATGCTTTTCCCTAAAATACTGTAAAATAAAAGAATAAAATAACATGCGAAAGGATTGACTGTTAAATAAATCCTTTACTCTGTAAAGAATTCTTAAATTTCTACAAATTTTCTTGTTCAAATAATTAAATAGAGATTTCCATTTTAACTATTAATCCAAAATAACCCTAAGACCTTTTATTTCTCTTACTTAACGTTAACTTTATTAATATTTAGTGTTAAATTTCCAACTGTTTGGTGATAAAAATCATGAACTTTGTTTTCTCCTAAATCAAAAATAACTTGGAGAAAACAGATTGTTCCTGTCAGCCATTTCTTCCTTTAACGCTACCATTAGTTCAGGTTAATTTGTTCCCAAGTAGAAAATTGATGCATCGTCTGCAAACAAGAGAAACTAAATTATTTAGGAAACTTTGCAGATAGAATTTATGAAGAAAATAAAAAGTAGGGGACCTATCGGAATGGATTTTCAGCATGGTAGATTGCCCAACTTCAAGATAGACAATGAAAAATTAGGGCAATAAAATAAATGTAATAACATTTACATAACAAAAAAAGGAAAATAAGTAACAACTGTGCAAGGAAACTGCTTCAACTGTGATGAGCAATCATTGCACACATGCTCCTGTCTTCCACTCTGCACCTCTGAAGTGCTTCAAACCGAAAAATTCTGTTGATATTTAACAAGCTTTCAGGCTGTTTAGCACCTATTTCTCAAAGACGCAGTTAGCAAAACAACCAAAAGCTTTTCATGGAAATGTTGGAAAGTTAAGCCCTTGATGCTTGAATTCATTTCCAGCTACACTGGAAAAACTGAAACATTGAATCAATTAACCAAAAATTCTGTCATTCATTACTTTAAAGATTTTTAGTTTTCATCACATTAAAATTTTGGGTCGATGTCTCACTCAATTTAAAAATGTAATTTAATTAAAAACTAATACTATTAAGTGTAACAAATTACATAACATTTTTTTAATGGATCCAATGTTTCACTTTTTACAGTGTATGAATAAAACAACAAAAAACTTTCAATTAGATGCTAAATTTGGTTATTTTGGAGCAGAACTTGTTTGAAGCATCAAGGCGTTTAGAAGATTTAATTTTCCTTTAACAATTATTTGATGACACTGGTAACTCAACCCCTCCCACAGGCAGCTGAATCGAGCTCATTCACATTTTCCTGTCAATGTCAGAAAGTTTATTCCTGAGAGTCAGTGGTTGATTTTTTGTGAAAACACAGTCTGTGTCACTGCTGAGGAAATTAACTAGCGTTACCTGCTACCGCTGCATCTGACCTCATTAGCTCAGTTGTTACCAGGCAACCGACACAACACCCTCTGGAGATCTGTGAGGGTTCCCCCGTCTCCTTCTGCACTCCATTACCAAAAACTGTGGGCCCTGTTTGGTTCCCAGTGCTTATCATTTAAAAAAGAATTAACCCACTTGCTTGGATCATGTGTTTATGTTCTTTGGTTTGCTGTAACCTTTCAACTATTCACAAGATAATTCCTGCAGATTCTGAAGAAGAAAAGCTTTTCTCCTTCAGAATCTGCTGGAATTATCTTGCAAATGGTTGAAAAGTTACAGTACGTTAAAGATTTTGTGTTTAAGCATCACCAGTGGCGCCTCAGGTGTTAAAGGGCTAAGACCAACATCTTAGCATTCCTCCATCCTTTCGTCCATAGAAGCTGCCAATAATGTCAATCCATATCCACATATTGTAAAGTAGTTTAAAAAAATGCCAGGAAAGTTGACTCAATAAAACACCAGGAAGATTTGCAGTGTTTGTCGCAAATACAACAAAAGGTGCTTACTGGAAATGATAAATATACTGTTGTAGAAAAGGTTTGAGGAACTCTCAGAGATACAAAAGCTACTTGACTTGATCAAGGTGATCCATTATTGAAAGCTTAATACAGACATTTAAATCTAAAAATGTAAAAAAAAAACCTGCAGAAAAGTGACAGAACATGATCAGTGTCATGCTGAATTGGCTTCAGAAACTGTCTGAAAACTGAAAGTGTGTCAATGAGCTGTGTTAGTGCAAAGAAGATGAGATAAGTATCATATGTCTGAAGATGACTCATTTTCTTAAAAACGTTAATACCTCTTTTGATCCAAATTCCATGCAGAACAATTCATTTTATTTTGAACAAACTGACTTTATACTAAACTTCTTTCACTGGCCGGTCTTTAATATCAGAAAATAATCATGGTCAGAAACAGTTGATCAGGTTCAGGTGTAAACGCTCAGTAATGCAGGCGGGGCGGCACAAACAATACTTCACACAGAGTGAGGCTCTGTGTGCTGCTTGAGAAGCAGGTGGGTGATTAGGTGTGTTTGAGATGACCCAAATCCTCACCTGCATCGTCGCCGAGACTAAGCTGCTGCAGGAGGGGGCGGAGAAAGGCGCCTGAGATGAAGGTGAACGACGAGACTGTACGAGAACAAGGAGTTGGGGGTTGTCCTTACCATTCGGTTGAATTTTAATATGCCACTCCTCCTAGTATGATCTGTGCTGTTGTGTCTTTTATATTATTTTTAACATCTTTCAGAGTAAAGCTGATAAAAAAAAAATAGCCGTGGGATTTATTTCATGTGCACTGTCCCAAATAAACAGATAAAATAGAAAATAAAGTTCATTTTAAAGACAACAATAACAAATATAACCACAGATTATTTCAAGTCTTGTTTATTTTTTTATCAGTGATTCACTACCTTCCAGAAAGAGTAAAATAATACACCGATGTCCTTCATTTAGCGCCAGTTATTTCACATTGAACTACAAGAACTTTTAGGACACTGTTTCCCACAATGCATTGTTTTGTAGTCCTTAAGGCGGCTTGAAGCCAGTGCAGTACCTGTTTTCTGGCTGCGCAGGCTTAGGAAGGAGCCTTGAACCCACCCTTTTCCCGCGATACTTGGTGACGTCGCACATTTGACGTCAGTGCAAGAAACTACCCAACATGCACCGCAATCCAGGCGATTTGCGCAGCGCCGGGTCCGCCTTGGTCATCTCAAACACGCCTAATGTTAGATTGAAGACAGCTGAGCAGCATCCAGGAACACTGGGGCTGTTGGGAGATGTAGTGCAGTCAGTACTCCGGAGATGGCTCCCTTTGGTGACCAGAGGGAGAGAGAGCGCTGACTCAAATGCTCATTCAATTTAGCGTTTAAACTTCATGCTGTGGCGTACACCAAACAATAATCTGGTGAGGAATCTGCACGAGTTTTGGGGTGGATCCTAAACATGTCAGAGAATGGCGCAATTTAGAAACAAGCTAACAATTGCGTGGAGGAGGTGCAAAGAAAGCGAACGATGAATTAGAAGAATTTGTTTGTACGTTGATTATTGAGCAAAGGCGGAAAGGTCTGTGTCCCCAGGAAAATGATTCACATGAAGGTGAAGAGGATTTTTGATATGGAGGTTGGTGATGCTTCAAAGAGAACAGAAACGTGCTAATCAGAACAATGTTCCGGTAATGTCATCATGTCAGTTACTTAAAGTTCTACTCCAATCCCAGTGGTCTTTTAATTATTATTATGCCGATTTTAAACTAAATTAAAAAAATAAAAAAAAATCTAGGACATAGTTTCTGCAGAGCAGCAGAAGAAATTCACCTCTTAGTTGTGGGAGGGACTGTTGGTGCAGAATAAGCCCACCCTGATTCCCTATTATCCCTCTATTTACAGTCTCTCCCTCTAGCTTACAGCCCCTCACAATCTCAAATTACATTACCGGTGCAACAAAAAAGGGTGAGCAATATCAGAGCTATCCAGGTGTACAGTTTAGATCCAGATTTAGTTAAGATGAGGAAAACAAAGATTGACATGGATCCATTTGTTTACAAGTGGATGCATTAAAATGGAGCTGCGAGCTTGTGGACTGCTGATTCTAGCTTCTAGATCAGCTTCTTCATCTGCTCCTTATTCACAATGATTTTAGTAAAGGAATACTCAAAAATGCAATTTTTAGCTTACAAATAATTAAAGGTGCCATACCATGAAAAAAAAACAAGTTTTTGAGCATTTAAGTGTGTGATACTGTTCATTCCTCACTATAAAGAACCCCAAAGTGGAATTTTGATCCATTCATGCATTTAAGAGTAATCCTCTAAAAACCTGAGCTCTCAACAGCAGCCCCTCCCATACCCACAAAAACGAGCAGGTCCTCACGTGCTGATGTCACAGAGTGTGACCGCCTCTTTCAGGAAGAGTCTGCTCTGACAGCTCCGCCCCCAGTCTAACACCAACACTTAATTTCTCCACGGAGCTGGCAGTGATCAGGCTCCTTTAAGACCTTATCTTAAAGGATTGTGAATCGGTATAGAGATTGAGGGGCCTATTAAAGGCAAACTTTGAAAACTTTTGGATGTTTATTTTCGTGGGAGAAATGAAGACACGCTGCCAAAGAACAGCTCCAGGATGACGTCATGGAATCGGTGCCACCAGCACGCAGGCAGAGCCTCAGGAAAAAAACTCACAAAAATAGCAAATATTCGTAAATCATTTGTTTTTTTAGTGTTCCAAAGGTGAAATATGATCATATATATGGATATAGTTTACTCTGAAAGACTTAAGAAAATCATGGTAGGGCCCCTTTAAAGCTGAATGTCGCAAAACACCCAAAACACAATTCTCAACAGAGTGGGTCTTTAACATTAGGTGTGTATAAACTTGTTATAAAATCAAATATGTTTTATATCTAATTAAAATGTAAATATTTAAAAAATATAGGGAAATATCTTCTGCTGAGGTATTAAAGGCCTAAACTTGTTTTTTTACAAGAAAATATTTTTAGATTGTTAGCTTTTATTTATTTTATTTAGCAAAAGCTAAGCAGGAGGCCTTTAAGAAACCAATAATTTTGATACCAAATTGTTTTAACTACTGAAAGGATGCTGAAGAGATGGAAAAGCCCACGGTTTTTTTTAACTTCTCTAAAATTTCTACACTTTGTAAGTCTTCAGAAGCACTTTATGCCTTCAAGCTGTTTCACAAAAGGAGAAGACTTCTGCACACCTTCATAATAATCACGTGAAGCAATCGTTGGAGTGCTGCAAAGATGTACTCTGTGCTGCTGTTGTTTGTTCAGACACGGTTGGTGTCACGCTAACCCGCAGACTCTAACCTGTAGGTGAGAATGTCAGGCGCATTTGTTTAAATGGAGGCCATTTCCTTGTTTGTCTCAGTCGCTGTCAGCATTTGGCTGCAGGCAAACCCAGTTTTTACTCGTTACGACTGTCTCTGCTTTTCTTGTAGCTGTGAGGAGATGCTTTCTGCACTTTAGCAGCAACTTCACCTGACTGTTGCCTTCCAACACTGCGCTGATGGCATCATCACCATCATCATTGGGGATTAGGGGCAGACAGTGAGAAGTCCCACTCTCAGAGGCTCGGACGGCACTAACAGGGAACAGTGTCATGGCTGAGGACCGGTGCCCATGGTTGTCAATTACCAAAAAGGTGGCTGAGATACTTCCAGAGTTTATTGATGTGAACTCTGCCGCAGTAACTTAATGCATTAGTATAATAACATTTTAATGTCTGCAGTGGCATGGCCGTTTAATATTTGTCCACAGAGAGATGTATATGTAGATCAGCTATGTCTCTAATGATAGCGATAATCATCTGGTGTGTGCTGCCTTCACTCTGTGATGCATTACTGCAATCATCCTTGGTTGGCATTAAGAGGTTTTTGTCATTAAGAGCTCCGATCACGCTCTGCTCCTCGGTACGCCAAACATTTCTCTTTTCTATTGTTTATCCTGCTTTTTCTTGCATGTTGCTTCTCATTTTTGCAACCGCTCCTCAGATGTGGGCCATTTGTGTGAGTTATGCTAATTTGTTGGGGCAATGATTGCATTAATTTCATTAGCACACGGCCTCAAAGCAATAATTACCAGAGTAGGTGTGTCAGAAGCAATCATGTTAAAATTTGCCAGTTAATTATTAAGATTTTGTTCTGAGGGACCTGGATTTGACATGAGTCGCCGAGGGAAAAAAGAGAGGAGGAAAGTTAATGCATTCCAGAGGCCGAGGCTAGGTGCTTGTTGTTGAACACAGTGGGGGAGGTGATGGGACTGTGGGCCTACTGGCGCGATTTTTGCATGTTGACAGCTCACATTCTGGACTAATTATCACAAATAGTGGAGGTTTAGCTGGTGCGGGGTCAATCCAGAAGGGCTTAATTATATTGCAAAAGAGGACGCAGGCTGGCCTAATGGCCCCCTCTCTGTTCGACCCGTGCTCTGTGGAGATGGTGTGAAACTCTTACAAAATTCATGTCTTTTCTTCTTTCTTTGGACCTGACGGAGAAAACATTTGTCTGAATATATGATTTAATTACATTGTTGTTGTTCATTAAAAATGTTATCTGTGTCAAATGAAACGTTTCGCATTTTGGGGAGTTTTATAGAAGCTGGCCACCTAAAACAAAGAAGCAACTGGAGATTCTTTAAGGCACGTGTGTCAAAGTCAAGGCCCAGGGGCCAGATCCGGCCCTCCGAGTAATTATATCTGGCCCTTCAGATCATTTAATGTTATTGTTATTGAAGGCCTGGTGTTATCTTGAGCTAATTTTAGCTAGTTTAGCGAAGATTTCAGCTACATTCTGGCTGCTTGAGCTAATTTAGGGTTTGTTTGTTTGTTTTAGCTTTTTAGGCTGTTTTGGTGTTTGGCTAATATTTACATGCTAGCTGCTTTGGCTAATTTAGGCTTTTTTTGTTTTTGTTTTTCGGGCTTCCGATTTTCAAAGTAAAACTAGCGAGAGATTTTTTTAAACTTCAAAAATTAGAGTGAAGGGCCGGTCCCTGAAAAAAAAAAAGAATTTGCTTTAATAGCTTTAACACCGAAGCTTTAGCTCCAGTGTTTGCATTTTTTTGGTTATGGTAACTTTAACTAGTGCAAGGTTTGTAAAGTAAGTATCTGCTACGTGAAAAATGTGAAAATATTAATGTTTGTCTTTTTGGACCAACTGTGTAATCTACAGGTTAACCATTTAACACCAGAGCTTTAGCTCCAGCGTTCTTTGAATTACTGTAACTCTTCAACCTTTGACACAATGAATGCAAATCCAATAGATTCTGAAGCCGAGAAAAGCAGCTTTTATCTGATGTGCAACACTTTACACTAGCAAAGAGTTGAGTTAATCAACGTAAATCAGCTGATTCTGATGTAGAAAGGAAGGTTTTGTTGCATAACCATTAGAATAATGGACTTATGTTAGTTACATGACTGCATAGATGGTTGAATAGTTGGGTTAGGTTAAAGACAGTGTGTTGTTTCGATCTCCGGCTTTAGCAAACCTCCAACCTGTGTCCTTAAAGAAGCACCATCTATGACTGCAAACACTCACGTAAAAGAGTTAATCTTCACTCCATTTTGCTTGGAATGCAGAAAATCCTTTGATTCTGCTGAAGCTGTTCCACCGCACTTCATTGAACTAAAAGCAGGAAATGTTATGGAAGCCTCTCGTGTGTCTCTGAGCAGCTTTCAGGACAGCAACAACGTGACAGGAGGGGGCACATGAAAGAAACTCCTCCCTCATCCACTCACTGAGGTGTGTGTCTGTGCACATGCATGTGGGTTTAAACTAGTGCAATGAATTCAGTTTTATTCATCTGATGTATGATATTTTACTAGTTTTTATGTGGGTTTAATCAAATCAACAACCAAAAATGATTACATTTGGCTAAAAGTTTTCTTTAAACGTTTACTTTTCTCTATGATTGTCTAAGGAGATCCTAAGATGTTTGAAGATATTGATGCTAATAACATCTAGAAAATAATGCAAAGCTTACTTTTATTTAAGCTTACTTAAGCTTTCATGAAAACCTAAAGTAGGAAAAAAGATAATTTAATAGTTTTATTGTAAATATATAAACACAGAGAGGAGAGAGGTCAAAGAGGGAATATCCAGAATAACAAAATGATCAATGCGGTTATGTTTATTCAAGTAACGTGGGGTTGGACATTGTTCATATTTGTCCTTTCTACATAAGGACAAACGAGAGGAGAAGCATATTTTATCTTCCACTTGCAATAGCTTATGCGTTTCTGCTCACATCTTGTTAGGAAACTTTCATGTATTAGCTCTGTAGCATTTTTTGTTGCATTTAAAAAAGATGCTTAGCAGTATAACTCATGGTGTGCAGATATCATATCAGACAATGTGCAGATCAGTAGATTTTAGGTGATTTATTTATTTTTTAAAACATTTTTTCTTTTTTATTGTCATGGTGCCTCTGTCAGTCTCCTCCCCCTCTCCACTCTCCTCTCCTCTCCACCTGGCTGCTGATCATCCCCAGCTGCAACCACTCAACTCTTCACCTCACCTGCCTACTT
>NC_050515.1:27016440-27042655 GCF_002922805.2 Oryzias melastigma | reverse complement strand
AAAGTAACGACTAATCGACTATTAAATTAGTCGTCGACTATTTTAATAGTCGATTAGTCGTCGATTAGTCGACTAATCGTGGCAGCCCTAATCAAGTTCTAGAGTTACTGCGAACGCTGTTAGTAAAATCTGACAGATTTATCTCTGACTCCTGTTTCACTTAATGCAGCTTCAGTTCGCCTTATGTATGACACAGTTTCAATGACGACGAGCCATATAATTCAGTGCAGAAATGACAGAACTTAAAGTTAGATTTTTGTCCAAATAACTCAACAGTGTTAATTAATTCTCCTCCGCATCGAGAGGAGCCTGTTGAGGTGGATTGGGCATCTGGTCCGGATGCCTCCTGGACGCCTCCCTGGAGAGGTGTTCCGGGCATGTGCCACTGGGCAGAGGCCCCGGGGAAGACCCAAGACACGCTAGAGAGACTATGTCTCTGGGCTGGCCTGGGAACGCCTTGGGGTCCCCCCAGAGGAGCTGGAGGAAGTGGCCGGGGAGAGGGAAGTCTGGGCATCTTTGCTTAGACTGCTGCCCCCACGACCCGGTCCCGGAAAATCGGAAGAAGATGGATGGATGGATTGATGGATGGATTGATGGATGGATTGATGGATGGATTGATGGATGGATAGATAAGGGCCCTTCTGTTTCACTTTTTGACGTTTTGGGTTTCCCCGACTCGTGGTTTTTTGACGTGCCGGCTGTTTGTAAAATCAAGGGTCTGCAACCCACAGGACGAGGTACTGGATGTGGTACCGGATGATGTACCGGATATGCACTTGTCCTTGGGACACGTCCAGTACCGGTACCCTACCATAACCCAGTACTGGTTCGCGTCTGGTTCACGCACCACACCCGTATGATACCAGCTCCAGTACCGCATCTGGTCCGGTGTCAGGATAGGCTTAGGGTATCGGTAGTGGGTCTAGGTACTGGTGTGCTACGTGTCGCGATACCAGACCGGTTCTGGTCCACGGCCTGGAGGTTAGGGACCCGTGATTTACTGGGAACAGCCAGTACATCGAAAAACGACGACTTGGGGACACCCACAACATCAAAAAGAGATCCGGTTGGGTCGTTAACCAAACGTCAGTATGTGACAACTTGGGAGTGAGAATGTGTCAGTCCCGGCTACTGTTGGGCAAAGACAGGACTCGCCCATGACAGGTTGTCGGCCATTCCCACACACTCACACAAGAGTTACCAGTTAACCAATGAAGCATGTTTGTGGACTGTGGGAGGAAGCCCGAACGTCTGGAGTAAAAACCCTCAGATCTTGCTGTATGGTGAGAGCTCCAACCACTGCGCCACGGGGCAGCCCTATAATAATTAATACTACCAACAGATTTGATCATTCTTAGCAATTTGTCTGTTTTTTAGCTCCACATCTTTTTCTTTCTCCTGCATTGCATTCCCATAAGACTAGAATAGGTGAAAACCAGGATCAGTCTTAACTTCACTCACAAACGACAAATCTGAAGCCAAAGGGATGTCTGCAGAAAAATGTCACATCTAGTCCAGCAAACATGGAGGAGTTGTATGAAGGAATTCATCTTTTCACGTTAAACTTCCTCAGTATGTTCTCTGTAAGCACAAAAACAGCTCACCTTGCGTCCAAAGAAAGAAACATCACTTTCAGGTGCATTGCTATTCAGGTAGCTAACAAAAGATGAGTTGGATAATGACAGGAAATGATATCTGCTAAAAGTAAGGTTTGAAGTTCACACGTCGTCATTATCCATCAAATCAACTTTTTCTCTGAATATATCTCTCCCCCCACAATTTACCTTTGTCTTCAAACAGCCCCAAAGCAATCATTATGCTCAGACATAATGCACCATAATGACAGTAATTTCAGCATCAAATTTTCAAATGTGAGGCCTTAATTCATTGTGGTTAAGTAGCTTAGTTGTAATGCACATTTCCTACCCTTCTTAGCAGAGTGCTCAAGGAAGAAGATCAGTGCAAGCACGAACATTTTAAAGGCTCAGTCTAAATTACACGAGGTACAGCGTGTGCTCGCCGTTTAAAATATGAAAAGTCTTCCAGAGTGTTCTCAGATTTCTATTCTCTCTCATGTCTGATCAAGTGTTCCTGGTTTACTTCATGTATTCTTTTTCATTTCTTACAAGTTTATGAGACATTTTGGCACGTATGTCACACCAGTAACTGGAATTAAATCGAGGTGTAAAGATTCACTTTACGATTGGATTCATGTCATAATTTGTTGTTGTTGATACAAGTCATAGTTGGTTCACTTTGAATGATCCAATTGGATCTGATTCACTGAGCTACGGTTGATCCAGGATATCTTTATCCAAAACTTCAACCAATGTGATTCAGAGATCAATACCTGGTACTGAACAGTGCAGGTGAAGTTTTCCAGATTCATTGTGTTTCTTTCAAGATAATCAAGTTCAAACAAACAAGAAAGCAAGAATACTTTTGGTACTACGTGTACATTCCTCCAGAACTCCTGCTTAAGTGGCATTTACACACCAGTTTTTGGAGGAAATGCAGCATTTTTAGCACATCTTTGAATCTCCTTTTGACAGATATAATGTGAAACGTTACCTATAAGGATTTTTTATTCTGATTACAGCTGCAGAGGCCAATAGTTCTTAGAATACAAAACCCATCATTTCTGTGTCAAGTGATAAGCTGGATTTATCAGTGAAACACTTCGCTGTGTGCATTTGTGTCAAACGTTTTTCAAAATGCAGAGTGTGAACTAGACATCATTAGGAAAAGCTGACTGGGGTTCTGGTTTGGTTCTGTTGATCCCACACAGTTTGATATTTGACTAAAGGCTTTTGTTTTCAGCCTTACTCTATGTCATCACCAAAACCTTGTTTTGAAGCAACAGCCAAACTCTAAGGATGCCTGTTTTATCATTTTGAGAGTAAATGGAGTCACAGATTTGGTTTTTGGGTGGCAAGTGGTATAGAAGTGAGTAGATAGAAAAGGATGAACAAATATCAATAAACTAGTAACAGTTAGCATTGTATATTAGCATGAACTGAATGAAACAATTTCTAATTATAGGAGATGCTAAAGTCCTTGTGCGTTGAGGATGGAAAGCTAATCATTGGAGGATTTTTGGAGTAACAGAGTAGAGTCAGCCCATTGTGAAAATAGAAAGATATCAGGAAAAAATGCATTGGAGACACCATGTGGGGCTGCCTCTCAGTTGTTTGCTGCATGTTGATGTTCTCCATTGTTGCTCCTGTTCTCCTGTCCACTTCCATTTTTATTGAATTCCTTGGTGGATGGCACACTGCCATGTGGGAATGCTGTCATACCCGTTGTAGTGGAAGCGGTTTCTGTCAAAATGAGACACTTTCTAAGAGTGGAAACCAAAATCAAATCAGAGTGAAGGCTCCCAACAGTCCTGTTCTGTTTCTGAACCTCTGAGAGCTGACATGGTTTACACACCTTCAGGTTCACTCATTTTGGGAAAATTAAACAATTTTTCAAAATAAAACTTCCAGTTTTTGTTGAGTTAGGGTAAGGAGACGGTTGCCTTTGGCTCCTCTCTTTGGGGTTTGCACATGGAGTCATCCATCTCTGTGTCATCCTCAGCCACACCAACCACCCTCAAGTCCTCCTTCTCTTCATCCACAAACCTCCTCCTCGGTCTTCCTCTTGAGCTCTTTTACTGAGATCTCCAACTTTAATCTATCTCCTTCCCTACATTTATCTCCAAAACATGATCTGTTCCTCCGAACAACACTGGATAGTCCATCTATCAAAAGTCCATTCTGATGGATGTGTTGACATCACATGACTGCTAAGGTCAAAACCCAGAAGTAAAATCCAAAAAGCTGCAGAGTGTAGGTTTTTCTGGACTAGTGTCACATAAAGAAGAAACACAGCCCACAGAATATGAACAAACCAATTTGATCTTGATTTGATTACACATATTTAACTTTAACAATATATTTGCAATGTAATTGAATGCAATTTGTATCCGATTCCTGCAAGTTCCTCCCCTAAGCAGTGGTCCCCAAGTGAGAATGAGTGTTAAAATGGCATTCACTGAGGAAAGAAAATCCTATAATATTTTCTTCATGGATTTTTTTTTAATAAGAAATGACTTCTAATCAAAACTTTGTTTCATTGAATGCTCATCAGCTGCCTGCCAGATCCAGATCCATCGACTGCAGCTCTGTTTCTGCTAGTCCTCCCTGCTCTGATCTGTTAGGTTTTCTTATGCACATTAAAATACTTAAAGGGGAAAAACCGATTTCATCTCCCCTGTATTTTTTACGGTCTAGAGCCAGTCGTAACAAATTGGGGGCTTGTCCGGGATGCTTTGTTTTGTGGTTTTGCATCGTTTGTGTGTGAAAATAGATTTTAAGACACCAAAAGATTAAAAATGCCAATTTCAGCCCCTTTCGGAGCGGTCAGTGAAAATATTGTGTAAGTTAAGCTGGACCGTGGCCTGAAAAAGGTTGCGGACCACCAATCTAAAGCTCAAGAAACAAATCTTTGATTCAGCTTAGACAAACTAAGACAAACAGATCCCTACTCAAAAAAATACACACATTTTTTAAATAATTCTTACAATAAAACCTTAAATATCTCTTAAAAAAATCAGAATCTTATTCTGAAAGTTCCTGTGCTTTTTAATTATTCTATTAACACCTGAGGCATCGCCGGTTTACACTGAAGCACAAAATCTTTAACATACTTTAACCTTTAAACTGTTACCAAGATAATTTCAAGCAGAATCTGACAGAGAATCTGCTGGAATTACATTGATTGTGCTAAAATTTACAGTAAATCAAAGAACATAAACACTGGAGCTCCGGTGATAAAGGGTCAATTTTCAAATCAAACATTGGAAAAGAAAATGCATAAATTATTGATTTTTACTTCATATTTTAAAAATGACAAAATGGTGTTGAGATGAGAAGGAAAAAAATCACGTTTAAAATAAGATGCTTCAGGTGGACAAACGTAACACAAATAGAGATATGCACATAAATAAATAAATAACCCTGATTATATAGCAGAGCAGTGTCATGCCATTCACTGACATGTGCCCGCACATTATCAGAGCCAATCCTGCCACAAAAGAACTACTTATTTGTGCATTATTTGTGCATTCAGCAGCAGAGCCCGTGCCTTTTGGATTTATCACAAATGTAAACATAATTCCTTTGTCTGAGCTCACCGTGGGACCGGGTTACACAGCAGGACGGTGACCTCATTACAGTGATTTGTTGGCGCTGAAAACTACAATAGTCCTCGTTAGAAGTGACACTTCTGGACATGGCAGAGAGCCTTAAAGTATGTAAAGGAGTCATCCTTAACATCATGTAAACAAGGAAACTGGAAGTAGACACGCTACTTCTGTTTGTGGCGCTTTTGACCTGCGCAAACCTTTCACATCTGTACTTGTTTATTAATCAACGTTTTCCTCTCAGCAGACCGTGCTAGTTGAGATCAGCATTCTCATTACCGGGGGTCCCCACAGCCATGATGTACAAAATCTTTTGGTTCCAAACTGAGCTGTAAATTTTGAGGGAATCTGACATGCCTGCCCGAGGGTTACAGCAGAATGCTAACGAGGCCACAGCGACATTTCCATCACCATACAGCCCGGCGCACCATACATCAGCTCGGCGCCCAACTTCTCCCAGTCAGTGGCAATTTCAGACGTAAGACTTTATTAGTATCCCTCCCATCTCTGCGGTGTAATGAACGAGGCCATTTACAGCAGATTTACGGTTTCTTTAAAACTTGATTGCATAGAATTTGAGAATTATTCATAAGACTTGAGCATCATCTGTCACACTGCAAGTGCTGTTTTGTTGAGAACAAATGGTTTTGTTGTACATTTTCAAATGAACTCCTTCTTATACACCCCGGAAATAAGCCATTTGTATGCATATATGTCCACATGGAGGCTGTAATTAAAGAGAACGCGGCTGGAGTGACAACCCGCAGTCAAGTTTTCGTGAAAGTGCCATCATTGCGCTGGTGGAGCTGATGCAAATGCAAATGCCACACGTATAGAAAGATGCTTTTCCTTGACTGGTTTCAGGCGTGTATGATAAACACCAGATTAAAGTTTTCCAAGGTAATCTCTCCTCTGATTAAACAGTTCACAGAAATCATTAAACGATTCCCCCTCCAGTTACATTTCTTTGTTTCCACCATGAGAGCGAAGAAGCGCCCTCGCCTTGTTACAAAGATTATTGTGCTCACTTCCTGAGGCGGTGTGGCCGCGCTTTGTGCGCCATGCCCAGATCATCTCTCAATTACACAAAGATCCCGAGGCGGAGGGTGGGGACGGGAGTGAAGGACCAGTTCTACCCACACACACTGGCGGACTCGCTGCCGATGCTCAGAGGCACGGCTCGCCGCCGCGCTGCCATGAATGAGGCCTCTCAGGATAGATTTACACACAAATAAAAACCGCCTTATCTTGGCCCACATGTGAACGAGAACTGATTACACGGTCTACATTTCAATGCTCAGGTTAAATGGAGTCAATTTCCTATGGCCTATTTAAGCCACTTCCAACCTGCAAACAGAAAGAAACCAAATCCAATTTGACTGCACTAAACCCTCAGAAAAAAAGCTACTGTCCATCTGAGGAAGTGCTCAGAAACAATTCTGCCTGACAGACGGA
Source organism: Oryzias melastigma (assembly GCF_002922805.2). Taxonomy (NCBI): domain Eukaryota; kingdom Metazoa; phylum Chordata; class Actinopteri; order Beloniformes; family Adrianichthyidae; genus Oryzias; species Oryzias melastigma. The sequence goes on along the minus strand of NC_050515.1, from coordinate 27,036,015 downwards.
CGCCGTCATGAGTTTCTCTCCTGTTCAGCAGCCGAGCAGATTGATAGAAGCTGAGAGGCAGCTCTTATTTTCACCCTTGGGATTCTGTTTGGTGTGGTTTATGTAGTTTTGCAAACTAAATTCATTTTTATGATTTTGTTTATTAGTTTTTGTTTTGTATTATGGACCAACTGAATGGAAAAGATGTGGAGAGAGGACTTATGAAAACATTGACTGAAGAGGAGGAGGAGGGTAAAGGTGAAGCGGTAGAGGGTACAGAGTACAGAAACGAGGGAAAACAACAACTAAAACATTGGATATGAAGAAACAAAATTAAAGTTCCACTCCGATCATCTTTTGATCTATTTCGAATGATTTCCCAGTGGATTTTTAGTTATGATTATGCTTTTTTCAGCCAAAATACAAAAAACCTGTGTCACTTTGTTGGACGTTTCTGTAGAGCGGCAGGAGTTCATCAGAAATTCACCTCTGAGGACTGTTGGCATGGAAGTAAGCCTTCACTGATATCCCATCATCCCTCTGTTTACACTCTCCCCCGTTAGTATACAGCCCCTCACAACCCAACTTAACATTACTAATGCTACAAAACTGACGAACAGCAGTCACAGATGAGGAGTGTCACTCTGTGCCCTAAAATCAGGACTGCGCACTTCTTTCTTCCTCAAATAATAAACACCTTCTCCAGATGAGAATTATCTTCCGCGATTATCTTCGTCTGCATATTAGGATTTTTTTTACCTCTTCTGAATCAGCTGATGCCATTTCTCCATGTAGAGTCATAGAGAGAGGAGGGGGGGCTCCTCTTACGGAGGGGTGGGAGAGCACCGCACCCCCACCCCTCCGCGCTCCAGTTGGGGCTCTGTTGTGTGGAGATACACCACAGCAGCACAGCACCTCCTTCGGATGCAAAAAGTACATACAAGCGATGAGTTTTCTGAGTTTTTGTGACACTCTGGAAGAGTCTCATGTATGGGGTCAAATCAAAAACAGGGTTTGTAAATTTGAGACAAAAAAATGAAAAATGAAAGCAGTTTTAAACTCGAAAACACATATTGAAAACTTGAAGGAATTATTAATATTTGAAAAATTAAAATTGAACATTTAAAAAAATAATGCTGAAAACGTGAAAGAAAATATTAAAAATAAAAAAATGTAATTTTTAAGCTTAAAAATAAAAAGGTAAAATTGTTAACTATTAAAAAAATATATTTATTTGTACTTTCAACTTCCCAGTTCTTTTGCTTTTCCTTCTTTGCTTTCCGTTCTCTGTTTTCAGTATAAGTCACGGTCACACAGAGGGATTTTTTTGGAAAAGAAGGCTTCAAATCAACAGGAAAAAATGGCTTTTTAGGATGTGGAATTTTGGTTAAAAACTTCACAGTCCTAATTAAAACCCCAATGGGAACATTTAAAGAAAACAAAAAAAAATGGTTGTGGAGGGACTTCAAAGGGTTAACCAGGTGAGCTGTTAAGAACATGATCTTATTTACAATAACGACCTGGGAAAGAATCAGTTTGAAGTCCAGCTCTTTCATTTGATTCTGCTGCTGCTCAATTGAAATGATTTTCCTTTTTCAGCACACATGCATGAAACAAACCAACAGACTCAAGAACTCTTAGAGATGAATTCCCAAAGACTGTAAAGCTGTCTTTCCACCCATGACTCCAAACCCTTTTTCCATCCACACAAAAGTAAAAGAGATTTCTCAAAGACAAAGGCGTTGCGAGGACCGGCGGTTCGTAGCTGCTGTCTCATCGATGAGGACGACCATGCGTCCCTCCTCCTTCACTCACGCAGGAACAGGAAACCAGACAAGGTCATTCTCGAACGGCATCTCTCTCTGAAACGAAAAACATTTAACAAAGAGATCATGTGAATGTGAGGCCAGATTTGAATCCTGTCAGAACCATATACTACGTTTTAGGACGTGAGGTTACGTTAAGGTCAGAGGCTCATGTGTGCGGGAACACATGGATGCTCCCACCTGATCGGGTCTGTTTTTAAAGTCCCACGTAGCCATATCGCAGCGCCTCAGCAAACCTCTTGATTAGATGTGCTTTTATGTTTGGATGGTCCATTTAATTAGGTTATGTACCAGATAAAGGGCAGCCAAAAGTAATCACAAGGATTATTTACTCTTGTTAATTGAGGTTCCATCTTAACACCCCAACTAAAGGTTAATGTTCTCTTGGTGTATTATTTACGGCCCACGCTCCGGAGGCCGGCTCACACCACACAGGAAGGAGGGCGGGCTCCACAGGTACAAATGATTTGCAGCTTATTATTGACAGTGGCTGAACTTTGGATGGCTAATGGTCCAGCAGACCGCCTTCTGAAAACCCTCCTGCCTTCATTTGTCTAATCTGACTCGGGCTGTCATCTGTGATGCTGGAGTTTCCTGGAGGTGGGTGCGGCCCCGTGCCACCCGTAATCCCTCCTTTGACGAACCCGGATCATTCTTGTGCACGTGTAAATCGCAGAGCCAGCTTAGAAGTGAATCGAAAGGTAGATTTGAAGTGACACTGACTGATTAATTCAGCTGCTCTGCAAATGACCCTCATTTCTGTCTTCATAGGAAAGCTTTCCAATAGTGATTAAAATTACAAAAATTTGAGCCTGCGCGTTAATAAAAATGCTAATTTAACTAGTATCTGATTTAATTGAGTCTGAAGAAGTACTTAGACATGTTTGCACCCTAGAATATCTACATGGCTCAGCTGCAAAGAAGCTGGAACATCCAGCTGTCAAGATAATAAATTTGACTGTTTCATCACTGTAATCTTCATACAATCTTTCCTTTGTGCTGGTCTCAACCACTCGCTGCAAATCGAATAAATCACCTCTGGGTTTGGGATTATTTCATAAGATTTAGTGTAACTGAAATATGCTCAGATGACTCAAAGCCCAGCAATCCACCCGCCTTCTTAACCCGCATGGACTTAAAGTTGGAGAAAAAAAATCAAGTTGAAGTCAAACTTCTGCAGCGGGTGCATAAAGAATGGCTGGAATGCCAGTGACTGTATATAGAGAACTGGACAGAGTGACCCCTCCCCCCTCCTCCAAATAGGAAGAAGTTGCTGGCTCCAAAATGCCAAAATCAAACTTCTATAGAGAAATATACTTTTTTTTCATATTTTTTTCTTTATTGCAAGTTATTCAAGTTATAAACCAACCAATCAGAAGCCTCCGTAAAAGCAGGTGGTCCTCCCACCTTGAATGTTTGATTGACAGATTCTACCGAGCTTCTTTCAGTGGAAGGGGTGTGGTTTTCAAACAAATTCTCTTATGATTTCCTCTAGAAATGTTGACTAGATCGACTCAAACCAATCACTGTTAACTGGCTCCAAATGGCGGCACCCATAGCATGGAAAGATGGCGTCTTAACTGGCTTTATTTTGCTGGAGTCAGAGGTAAATCATTTTCTATGGGTGACGTGACTCCCACTTCATCTATCTCTATATACAGTCAATGAAAAGCACCAAGATGGGATTTAAACCAGGACCGTCATCCTGTGAGGAGAGGAGACACACATCCATGAAGTTACTCCTGAAAATATATTCAAGCCCCCACCCCTTTCAATGACTTCATAAGTCCTATAAAAGATTCTTCACGTTTTGCTGCATGTATTTAGTTATGGAAACATTTGATAAGCATTGGGAGGATAAGGCTCTTAAGATGCCAAACTTTTTTTTTTTTTTGAAGGATTCCTCCTTAAAGGTTTAAAACGAAAGAAAATCTGACAGAGTAAACAAACCAAGAGGAACAGACGAAAGAAAATACAAATTATGATATAAATAAAGTATATCTAACACAAAACAAACAATTCTTTCTCTTTTTCAACCTTTAATTCTAAAGCAGTTTAACAAATCATATTCAGTCAAAACACAGAACATAACTGATGTTTAAATATACTGAATAGGATAGAAAGACAAAAATAGACATTTTCAGATCATTTATGATCATGGAAACAAAAACAAGTTGTGAGTGTATTGAGAGAACTCTCCTGGATGATGTTAAAGATGTCCAAGAATGTGTCGAAGTGGGAAGGCTGTTCCAGTCTTTAGTCTGCAACTCTGTAAGTCCTTTAGAATAGTTCATATTTGTCTGCATCTATGGCTCTGTGTTCTCCTTAGTGTCTTTACAGCAGCAGTAATTCTCACACATTGTGATTTTTGCAAATAAATACATGTAAATATTGTTGGTATATTAAATGATAAATTTCGAAATGACAAATTAGTCGTTAATTTGTCTTTTTTTCTTTAAAATCTAGAGTTTCTTAACTGCTCAGTATTTGTTTTACTGCTTATTTAGGTATTATTGCCTAAATTATATACAAATATTTTAAAACTGTTCCATCAGTTATTATTCTGGTCAGTTTTGAAGCCAATACAATGTTTTTAAACTGTTTAAAATGAAGAGTATAAAATAATACAGCAGGTTTTAGACCAAGTATTGTAAATGTTCATTGTTATTTTATGTTTTATTTTTCCAATACTTGAAAAAATGTTTTCTTTAATGTGTTTCTATTTTCATAGACAAAACACCGATAACAAGAACAGATTTCAATGAAAAGTATTTGTTGATGGATGATCCACTTAGTTTTCTGTGCTTTATTTTGAAGGTAATTAAGAAGCAAAAAAAGTGTTTTTTGTTTGAAATGTGTATTTTATAAAGGTGGGGGTTTATGTGTGTTGATCCCTGCAAGACTTTGAGAAAATTCTTCTGGGAGTATAATATCTTTTTTCCCTAATTTCTTCATCACTGGAGGCCCGGCGCTCTCTCTCTCTCTCTCTCTCTCTCAGGGCTATCATTTTTCTGCGTCTGTTTGCAATAACACAGAGCTGGCAGGCTTTATCTTCCACAGCCATCATGCAAAGACAATGAGCTGCCCATAACGCCGCTGCCCTGGGAGGATCTGGGCCGGGTACAGCCGGCCTCCCTCTGAAGGCAGAATCATGTTACGTGTGTGCAGCTCCGTCTCTCTTGTCAATTCTCAGTGGCTTTGTTAAGCAGAGAGTTGGTTGCAGGGATTACTGTTTGTGGGTGTACTCTGGCTTGTTTTGAGCAGCCTGAGCTTCAGGTTTCTGACAGTGAAAGCCATTAGAAATGAGCAATGTCAGTGGCAGGAAATACCAACACAATTTCAGCCTTTGCACTGAGACTCGGGAAGAAAATGGTCTCGCAAAAGTCTCCAGTTTTTGGGAGCAATTTGGCTTGGAGCTATGGATAATGGTTTACTTACTCCTCGACAGACCCTCAGGCTCCGGCTAGTTTCAAATTGTCAAGCTGCTCTCATTAACTCCTATAACTCCTGGAGAAATAAGTCCCAAACTGGGGGCCTCACAAGTGGAGGTGCAATGGACTGACAAGCAAGTTAACAAGCATAAACTGGTACTCAAGCAGACATTTTGAGCGGCGCTCCTGATCTCTGTATAGCGCGGGACAGTTCCTCTTCATTAGTGATGTTTTTGCTGTTTCACTGAGACCGGAAGCGGCGCCCAGATTGTCTAATATCCACGCGTTTGTCTTCATATGTGTTCGCTGTTACGCATGAGCAGAGATGATGTAATAAATCTGACATCAAGGCTGTGAGTTTGACTGTTGAAGTAACAAAAAATACTGCAAAAAAGTAGCACTTACAGGATGATGTAAAATCTTATTGGAACAATTTTGCAACTTGCAGATTTGTATTACAAAAATCTAATTTATTTAAAGCAGAGTTGTCAAACTCAATCGCACAGGGGGTCAAAATCCAAAACACATCTTAGATCGCGGGCCGAACAGGATAAACATTTATTGAACACTAAAACTAAATTTTTAAACTTTATAAACGTAACTTTTTAGCATAGCAATGAATAAAAACAGACAGAAGTATACTTTTCCTGAATAAATCAACATAAACCTTGAATAACTTTCAATATTTTACTCTTCATAGCAATATATTTTTTCCATATTATACAAAATAATATCAGACTGTAATTAACAATAACATAAAAGGATCTGGAGGGCCGGATCCGGCACCCGGGCCTTGACTTTGACACATGATCTAAATGATAGAACATTTTTATTGAATGTCATTGTGTATTTATTAATTTTGCAATCAGACCAACTTCAGTGATGGTGTAGAAAATGAATGAACTCTCACAAATGAATTATTAACACTACAGCTATTCAGGCTTAAAATTAAAATCAACATTTCAATCAGTTTTCTAGAATATTTCACACATTATATGCTCAATTATTCCTTTATTAAACATTTTTGCCAAAATAGAAACTACGGCGTGCGGGCCAGATCCGGCTGCACGGTGGCACAGTGGTTAGCGCTCTCGCCTCACAGCGAGAAGGCCCCGGTTCAACTCCCGGCTGGGACCTTTCTGTGTGGAGTTTACATGTTCTCCCCGTGCATGCGTGGGTTTTCACCGGGGACTCCGGCTTCCTCCCACCGTCCAAAAACATGCTTCATAGGTTGATTGGTGACTCTAAATTGTCCCTAGGTGTGAATGTGAGAGTGAATGTGTGTGTGATTGAGGCCCTGAGACAGACTGGCGACCTGTCCAGGGTGTACCCCGCCTTCGCCCATCAGTAGCCGGGATAGGCTCCACTACCCCCGCGACCCCGAAAGGGACAAGTGGTTAAGTAGATGAATGAGTAACGAAATGTTCCTACAATTTCTCTGCCACATCTTTGTATCTACATTTTACGTTATAGTAAATGTAACAGGTAACTTGTGTTAGGAGGAGTAAAACTTTAAGTGGACCTGATGGCACAGGACCAGATGATGGCTCCTTCATCTGAGACAGAAGTCACATGTTTGTGTGGAGAAAACAATGTTGTGCATCAAGAAAAAAAAAAAACAGTGCATCAAAAATCTATCATATGTATTTTTTCTTCTTAAAAATATCTCAGCGTTATGCTGACACAAAAAAAAACTGCTCATGAAAATCCATTTTTTCAGTTTTTAACATGTGGCCTTTTTCTTAAGAAAGAGAACAAATAAAATAAGATTTTTTTTTTAATCTGTCAATCAAAGTGTCTTGGACAGACTCTGTTTGAATGAATGATCTTCTTTCCATCAACAGCTCTGCTGCACATGCACTAAACCCTCATCTGTTCCTAGTGTCTAGTTCAGGTTCTGGAGAAGAGAAGATGGTATCTTCACATTGACTGCAGTCAAATGAGCCGCCGTTCACATTTCTGTGGTCAAATCAGCATCACTGGATTTTTGGTGTGAGTTTCATCCAATACTTACGGTAGCAGGACTGAGAACGCTGGAAAATCTCCACCAGACTCCACGGAGCTTCTTGATGTGACCACGGAAATGTGAACGGCGGCTCATTTGACCGCAGTTGGAAAGGATTGTAAACCAGTGGCAGTTTGGTCCATGAAGCTCTTCACTTCCTCGTCCGAGGTGACATCCAGCTCAAAACGAAGCTGCTGTAGCAGTGGCGATGATTTACTCTAGCGAGACACAGAGCTACCATAATCAGACGGGGAGGGGTGTGTCTGTGTGTGCCTGGGATGGAGCAGGTCCGCTCAGCTCCAAAAGCCACGCCCCCTCAGAGGAGATTTTGATATTTCAGATCAACATGAAAAATGGCTTTTTAAGACATTTAGGTTGTGGGATTTTGGTTACAAACGTCATAACTAAAACACAACTGGGAAAGTATTTTTTAAATTAAAAAAATTGTCATGGGGGATTTTAGACGTGGACAGACCTGTCATGGTGGAAGCTCACGCCTGGTTCACACTGGACGCAGAAGCGCGACAAAGCACCATGGAACGGAGGCCGCTTCCATTCGGCGCCCTTGTTAATCTGTGGTTTGGTCTACACCAGGCGTGGAGCGCCGCGGTCCTCCGCGGAAGGCTCGCACCGTGCAGCAGATCGCTTTGGTGTCTGGTCTATTTTGTGAGCGAACTGCGTCAATTCTGACAGGAAGTTACATCAAGATACATGAGAAAATATGGTTTATTTTCAAAATGTAACACATTTTTCACAATAAAATACCACTATTGACAAATGCAATCATGTTTTTGTATCTGAACAGACTGAAGAGATGAAAATAAACATACAATCGCAACACAAACAAATTAAAGAAATCTAGGCCTACTAACTACTTGCTTCTTCTTAGCAGAAACATGGCGTAATATTTTTAGGTTATTAGCTTTCCCATGATGGCAAAAACAAAAAACTTCTAGCAGAAGTGCCTGGCGTCCCTTGCGAAAAAATGCGCGTCTGGTGTGAATTGCAGGAGCACACTCCGCTCTGCTTCTGTGTCCAGTGTTAACCTATTGTCAGGCCAATCCTACAAAGGAGCGATAAGATTAACGATAAACAAAACCTTTTTCTTTATGTTGTTGTCATCCTTTATATTGTGTGAATTCTTAGACAGCATTTTACATTATAGTGATCCTCCTGCTCCTTTCCAAACATTTTTCAGCTCATAAAATCTCAATTACACTTTCAGCAATTTCAGCAATCTTAGTATCGAAATGTTCAGCTCATTCAGGACATTACTGCTTGTACTTTTGGTATTAATAAACTTTGTAGTTTATGAAATATTGAGTAAAATATGCCCTGTAGGAAATGAGTGAGAAAGTCTTTAATTTAAAAATCTAAGTAGATTAGCAACAAATCTTTAAATATGTTCATGGGCTATGTTTTATTATTTTATAGTATTTTTTTAAACATTTATTATGTTATCATGTTGCTAATATTTTAGCAACATACTAATGTTTTTGGCTAATTTAGTATGCTGAGGAATTTCAGGCTATTTGGGGGGTTTAGCTGGTATTCAAGCAACACGCTAGCTTTTTTTGGCTAATTTTGCATTTTCTGAGATTTTTAGGTCTAATTTGGAGCTTAGCTCATATTTAAGCAACACACTAAATATTTTTGCTATATTTGCATGTATTTGTGATTAAAAAAAATGTTCAGAAATTAGCACTCTTTCATTGTTATCTAATGAAATGATCCTTCTTTTAGCAAATTTAACATTTTGTAAATAGCTTTTGCATTTTCAGCGACTACTTTCAGCAAAAGCATTCACACTTGTATTATGTAATGCAACTTTTCTAGTTTAATGTTTGTTTTTACTGTTGTTTGAACATTTTGGGGGATTTTCCTGAAAGTCCCTCTTCGTGCAGGACTGCTGCTGCTCTGCTGAACACGCCTCTTCTCTGGGTACGCTTATGAATTGTGCAGAGGTACACCACCCCTCCTGCGTAATGACAGCTCTAGCCCCTCCCACTCGTGACCCTGAACAGAATGCGTGTATAGAAAACGGATGAATGGCTGATTGAGAGCATCAAATCCTCCGTGTGCCTGACAGCTCCTGCAAAGCTCCGCTGTCTCTATCTCTGTCAATTAGTCTGTGAGATTGTGGTTAAAATAAAAAAGAAAAAAGTAACTATGCAGCATCTCTCTCTGCTCCTCTTGTACTTTGGCTTGTTGAGGTTGAAAACGATAAGGGGAAAATAGTGCATCACAAACTGGCTGCAGGCCTGGGGGCAACACTGTCTGCTCTAAAGCTGGATAATCTCATATCAGTGTGGCGTGTTCATTTAGCTTAAGAGATAGGACCGTTTTAGAAGCACCTCCTTAGGTTATTATGAAGCTTTTCATTCTGAAGATGATAAACTCATTCTGGCACCTGTGTAATTTACTAATGACACATGATTTTTGCCTGCGCTGAGTGCGAGCCATGGAGGAATTACAGTGAGCCTCAGCAGATATGCCAGACGCTGACATTGAGGCAGAACCTGCCTGGGCTTTTTTAAGTTCTTTAATTAGGTGTGTTTACTCTGTATTTTATTTGCAGAGATCATAGAAGAGCCTGGGGAAAGGTAGATTTAATTAAGGGACACTGATGAAAGCAAACAGCTCACACAGTCTCCAAAGTGTTTCTTCTGATATTGCTGCAAAATATCCTGATGACAGGTGGTGCTGGGGAGGAGCTGACACGGCTGTGAAACAGAACGATTTGGATTCATTCTCACCATGTGTAGGTGGGAACGTGTTATAGGTCCTCTGTCATATACCGCTGAACTGGGTTTAACTGCCAAATTAAAAAAAGAACGAGTAAATACTCAGTCAGACCTCTGCAGGGAAGTGGGAAAAAGGAGATGCAGGCGGCGGAATAGAAAGGGAAGGCAGGAATGGCGCATGTTTGGGTTTCTGCTGGAGAAAGTGGAAATGTACAAGCAGCTTTGCAATTAGCAAGTCCAGCCTGCCACATTGTCAAATGCCCTCACGCTCTGTCTCTGCGATAATTGTCACAGCCCCTCTCTTTTATTACAATCTGTCATACAGTCAACTATATTCATTAGGAGTTCTTATCTGCTCTAGCATTGGCCAGATGGCACGTCCGAATCAGAAGTTAATAATGATGTAGTAACGAAATTAAGACTTGATCAGAAGCTACTTAATGTCAGTAAAAAAGAAAATCAAAACACACGGATGCATCAGATGATCCCAGATGATCCCATCTGTGAAAAGATGAATCATCTTATCTTATAGCAGCAGAATATGCAAATTACCGTCGAGAGCAAAGCTGAAATTATATTCGCTTTGGCTTAGCTAATCTCCTTTGGTCACAATTTAAGTTTGATGTAGAAAGAAATCTCATTTTGTTCCCACTGATGTAATCAGATTGTTTAACATACAGAACAGAAATCAGTGACAGGAAAGTTCTGGATCAAAAGGGTGTCTTCAGACGTGGACCGAGGGTTTATCTTCCTCAGATACTGCCGGTCTTCCAAACGGCTGGACCAAATTCAATTTCTGGAATCAATAAAAAGACTGAAAGACATAAGTTGGGTAACATAAAAACCCACATTATTATTAGAGCAGCAAGTGAAAGGGTTGAGAAAAGGGTTTTACAGTTTATGAAGATTTCACAGTTTAATAAAAATGTTCTTTAAATTTGAAAAGCAATCAGTTCACCCTTGTAAACAGTTTAAACTGACTTGAGGCTGAAATTTTCCTTTTTCTTTGTGTATTACTTTCAAAATGTAACTCTTAAGCCAAAAAAATAAAAACATCAAAGAATGTAAAAGTCATTACATATGGAGTACCACAGGGTTCAGTGTTTAGCCCTAACCTTTTTCTGCTTTATCCAAATTATATTGATGAAGTTGAAAAAAAACAACTGAATTGTGCTCTTTTTTAAATTAAACAATTGTGTCTCAGAAACTAAGCGAGCTAAAAAAATAATTAGAATCTTGCTAAAAATAATGACATAAACTTTTTGTTGAATATAAGCGGAAAGGTGAACAACAGCCTAATTATTGCTCCTTAAAATGAAACAAAAGCAAAAATACACACAAATACACAATTCTACCTTCCTGTTCACATCAGTTGCTGGTATAGGCTCCAGCAACATCATGGGGCTAAAAGGGATAAAGTGGGTTTATAGGAAAATGTTTTGATAGTTGAATAACTTAGTACAAATTGGAATGGGGGGTTACAAATGTAAATTTATTGGGGGAAGGGTTTTAAAAATTCTACACGGACATGTTAAAAACACCAAGAACATTATTTTCTTTGTTGTGGGTCTTTTAGCTTCTTTCAATAACAGTAGATTAAACGTTTTACCATCATTGTACTCAGTGACATGTTAAAAATCTAAACAAAAATGACAAAACTACACCAGCTACATCAAATTAACCACAAGTTTTTTTTCACATTGTTCTCATTTTTCTTTGAAATCAAAGAGCTATGAGGGAAAAAAGATCTTTAGATAATTTAACTGACATTAGCTGTCATTCTATTACATTTCATAAATATCTGCTTTTTAGTGTGACTATTTAACAACTGTACAAGCGATCATAAAGCTGCAGGAACACAAATTTAGCCAATCTGATTTTAATATAAAACTTAGCATAGATGATGCAGTGGTAATATCATAGTTTAAAAAAACAAGGAAAAAAGGATTTATACTTTATACTCCTTGGTCCTGATAGTTCAGTGAATTAAATATAATGAAAGGAGAAACAATGAATAAAGATAAATGAAAACGAATGAAGACAAAGTGTCCCTTTAGATCTGGATCTGCCCTTCCTGGTTCTGTCAGTGAGGACAGACTGAAATGCGGTTCCTCACTTTTTGTAACTATTTCCTGTAATTTGAGCAATCAGTGGAAGTGATGATTTCTGCTGTGATAAGCTCCGTTGTATCAGAATCACCAGAGTCATTGTGTGTTTGTGAGTCGACTCTTCAGGCTTTGTGGTCACTTTTATTCACAAACTGAGCAGCTTAACACGTTAGAGCAGAACACAACCTCAGAACCAGACCGGATCCACTCTGGCTTTACATGCAATTATTACATTAGCAGCTAAAAAATATGCTGGCAGAAATTATTGTCTGCAGAGAATTAAAAAAAAAGGTAGAAAATTATGTTGAGTGGCGAATAAGATGATTATTGATTAAATGTTTAGAACAAAGTGGGGTCGGAATTGATTAAAAAAAAGTAACTAATTAATCGCAAACAGGAAACAATGTATCACGATTAGTTGCAATTATTTTTATTTTTTTTAGTTGCAGTATTTTCCAGCCACTTATTATCTGCAAATACTGATAATATGAAATCACATGTGACATTGTCCATTAGTTTTTTTTTTTTTTAACCCTTTAGAACCTCAGCTTATAGAAATAAGAATTTCTCTCCTAAGAGCACTGCTGTCTATTGACATTTGTCCTGGAATTCTTTTTTTTTTTTTTTTCATTTTTCTTTTTCTCATAAATTTACCTTATTGTGTTTGTGAAAAAAGATAAATATTTTTTTTTAACATTTTAACATAGTTATGAATCATATAAAGACAGGAATATTATTTCAGAATAAATAAACTTAAACCTTAAATAACTTTCAATATTTTACTCTCCTTAAAATTTATTTAGTCAAAGTTATACAAGTTAAAAACAAACGTAAGATAACATCAGGTCATTAATAATGATAAAATAAAATGATCTGGAGGTAATTACCTGGAGGGCCGGATCCGGCCCCCGGGCCTTGACTTTGACACATATTCATTAATGCATAAACTTTCACAGCTCTAGAAATAAAACATCACAGCATGTCTCGTGTTAAAGGATCTTTAGAATTTTCAAGCGTAAACAAATTCAGTTCATTGCAGTTATTTCATGAATAATATTACAATAGCAGAAAATATCAGCAAGAAGTATTTAAATGTATCTGTTTCAATTCTTAAACTATTCAGAGAAACTAATAAGCCTTTTTGTAAATATGTCTATTCTTAGGTTTATTTCTTTAAAAAAACTCTTCTAGAACAACAGGAAAATGACAGAAGTGAAGAGGAAACGAGGCTCATGGGAAGCAGAGATATGGTCCCACATTTTCCTCGGCGTGACATCTGGAATAGTTCAGGAGTTATGTGCGGAAGTTGCAGAAGATAATGTCTGGTGACACAGACCTGTTGTCACATTTTTCATCCTGCAGTATGCCGTCCCATTGCATTCAGATCACACTTCTTCAGGCAGATAACTATTTCCCAAGGATTAATGTCCCAATTTCTGCATCCTCCAACACATCACAGTTAATGACCTTGATTTAAATCACAAGATGGTGTGTGGGAACTCCTCCTTCCAAACCAGAAAATAGATCAGCCTTTAGGTGTTGTTTTAGTCTGGCCTGGTGCCACGCAGCTCCAGCCCTGCAACCCCGGTGAGATTGATTTGGAGCTGCTTTACTGAGCTCTGACATGTGGCCGCTGCAGATGTCCTTTCCAACTTCTCAGTCTTTTAAGATGTGCTTTTTTTTTTTTTTTTTTGCTCGAATGCACAAACTAAAAGTAAAAAAAATAATAATTTTACAACGTGGAAACAGGAAAAGGTATCATAAACTCAGATGAAGATTTAGAGCAGAGTGTTTTCTTAATGATCGATGTATCCTGTGTTTTAAATGATATAAGGTTCTGCTGAGGGGGGGGGGGGTGCAATCTTCAATCTGTGACACACACACACACACACTGTGTGGGAGTAAATCTTTGTTTGGCCTGAGGAGTGGCTCTAATCATCGGAGTGACCTGCGTAAACGGTTGCAGATGGACATCGACGGCTAAAACAGACATTTCACCCACATGTCCACCAGATACTTATGAGATGTGACGCATCTCATCCTTATTAGGCATTAAAACTAACAATACATAGGTTGGAAAGCAGTTTACTGTTGATTTTTACTCTATAAACTGTGTTAAAAAAGATGTTTTCTTAAAAGAGTGGCATAAAGAAGCTGGAACATTACAGGCTGGTATCAAGAAATGATGAAGATCCTTGAGGAAGATGAGGACAGTGACTGAAAAGCTCATTCTGCCATGTCCCACTTTGAAGACAAAAGCAAAAAAACAATAAAAAAAAAAATTAATTACAAAAATAACAAGAATTTTACTTTTAAAGTTTGTTGGCTCTGTTAAAAAAATCTGCTTGGTAAAAAATGCAATTATTGAGAAATATAAAATAAAGGAAAATGAATCTATTACAATAAACTACTTGTAAAATGTTTTTCTCTAAAAATCTCAACAAAATATGAGAATCCATTTGTAAACCAATAATCCATCCATCTATTTTCTGACCCCACTCTATTCCTTTTGAGGTCATGGGGTTGCTGGAGCCTATCCCAACTACTGTTGTTGGGCAAAGGGGGAGTACACCCTGAAGGAAATCACTCGACACAAAAACATTTTAAAGGTCACAGCGACAATTAAAAAACCAAACATAAATATGAAAAAACAGCATCACAGCTTAGAAAAAAGCAAAAACATAATAAAAATACAAAGAAACTAAAATGTTAAAAAGAAATGAAAAGAAAAATGTTGGCAAACAAAGACAATGTCCGGAAAGCCAAATGAAATGACAGAAAAACAAAACACAATAAGAAACCAGAATCTGTTCTGGTCATCACTGATTGGACGATGATTTCCTGTAGAAAGTCATCGTCCAATCAGCGATGTCGTTTAGTTCCAAACATCTCCAAACCAAATGATCTCACAAGCTTGTTGCTGAGAGTCTCTGAGGGTTCATTTTGTCATGTTTTAAAATTATGAGGATTTTCTCAGTTGCTCTTGATTTTTACTCAAAACTTCCTGTTTTATTTTGAAAAATTCCTTTTAACTTATTGTCCCTCTTCAAGGTTTCTTAATTTCTCATTCAATTCTTTGCTATTTTTTTTATTTTTATTGATTTTGCTCGTGTTTGTCTTCGTCCAACTTCCTCCTACGGTGTTAAAACATTAGTTCTGCTTTCTATATCTTTACATCGAAAATACTCTAATATATTAAATCAATAACTACTTTTAAACTCATCTCTCACTATCAGATTTCATATTATTCATCATATTATATACGTTCCTTTAACTTGTTTTGTTCTTCTTTCTTTGACTACATTTTCTCAAGTCTTAATTAAAACTCCGCCCACTTTTTTATGCATACCAACTACAAACTGTTCTGAACAAAAGTGCGTCTTCATCAGAACGGTTCTTTTTGCACATAATGAAAGATGTTATTTGTGTTCTCTGTGCTGACAGCTGCACAATTTTGCAAAGCTTTCCGTTCAACAGCCGTGGGGGTTTGGTGAAACTGTTTGATGGCAGCTTTTCTCTGCCTCCAGTCTGGTTTTAGGGAACACCGCCGAACAAAGACGCCACTTCTTAGCGTCGCTAATGACCTGCTCCTCCGTGCAGACGGAGGGAACGGCTCGGGTTAAGTTCTCACAAAGTGGAATGGACTTTTAGTCCTGCTGATTTTGCTTGAATAACATCAGTTTCTGAGTAGATCTGCTGTGTTGAGGCATCTTAGATCTAGAATCTAAAATTTGAGGAATATTTTAGAAATCCAGGCTCCTCTGTGGTGTTCTGTGTCCAGCTGCATAAAAAGTGCTTTTCTCCTGCAACCTTTCATCCCTCAGAGTCAAAATCTGACCATTATTGAGCTGGCATGTGTTCCACCAACCATCAGGACCTGCAGACAGTGGCTTGTTAACTTTTTATTACCCCCCCACCACTCTGTGGTGCTGCACACTAACCCCCCGGTCTACCAGCAGCTTTTGCTCGATGTTCAGGTCAGCCTCAGCCTCCCACTGGAAACATTTCAGCGCTGAGCCGCTGGCCGGCTCTCACCCGACTGCAGCCGATATTTAAGATCCAATCCAATAAGAAATTAGCAGTAATCTGCTCTTTTACAGGGAAGACGAAGGAAAGTTAAGTGTCATGTAATGACTCGATGTTCAAATCCCAGAACGAATTTGCTCCTGCTGCATTAGAATCCCGCAGGAAATCTTTTGACTGGATCACTTGAGGATTTCTTCCACTATGTAAGAATTGAAGTGGAGGCGGTGATGTGAAGTTAAAGTCCAACATTCTGACGTTTGATTTCCTCCCAGATCAGTCTGCTTCTGGTCTAGACTCTGAAGTCTGATGCTGAGTTCACACCGAAGGTGATTTGCGTGTCAAAATCATGTCCACTACCTGTTTCTAGCCTTGAGTTTGTAGCTACATAGAAGCATCGACTGTAAATCTGGATATCTTCATATATAGTCAATGCGTGGAAGACACGGGAGATATAGAGAGATCAGATTGATTTATGGTGAAGAGCTCTACAAAAACATCAGTAATCATGTCTCACGTCTGGGTTTGTGATATAATTCAGAGATTCTCTCAGTACGAAGAGGTTCACCATCTACTACAGGAGCTGCATCTGAATGACGGACGCTCTCAGCGGTACTTCTGTCGCTCTGTGACCCAGTTTGATGACTCGCTGTCCCGCATTAGACACAGGAGGGAAAAAATTACAATAAGAAAAACATGAGAGGGACTTTTTATTATCGTCTTAATGGAAAAACTATACATTTATCATGAAGTTCAGGAGGAGAACGGTCAGATTCTTCCATGTCGGGGTTGAATCGACATCATCAACTCTTCACGTACCGTGCATTGATATTTTTCACCAAAGTTTAGATGTTTGAAGACTGAAAAGGTGCAACAATGCTCGAACCGCGCTGCTGCCATGTTGCTGCCTCTGATGCTCAGATTGCACCGCAGGAGCCCTGATCACATCTGTGCTTTCATTTAAAGGAGTCATACCATGAACATCCAACTTTTTGAGCTTTCAAGTGTATTATACTGTTCATTCTTCACTATAAAAAACCCAAAGCGGTATTTTGATCCGTTTAACATTTCTGAGTAATCCTCTAAAAACCTGTGCTCTCTGCAGCAGCCCCTCCCATACCCACAAACACGAGCGGGTCTTCACATGCTGATGTCACAGAGTGAGACCGCCCCTTTCAGGAAGAGTCTGCTCTGACAGCTCCGCCCCCAGTGTAACACCAACACTCTGTAATTTGACCCTGAAATTCAATCAACCCTCCAATCCCAATGGATTTCTTAATTCAAGTCCCCCTCCCCCCTTAAACTGTTTTTTTGTCTCCACATTTATTCACTTTTTGCACAGTCAATAATACACACTTACTGCTTTCAGCTCTGAAAATGCACACAGGCTAACAAGTAAAAACAGAGATTCTGTGTTGCACAGAGGCAGCAGCGTGCTGCATGGTTTGTTGCATCCTGCTCAGTACTGAGTGTGAGCATGAGCTGCACTACTCCGATAATTAAGTTGTCTTTACAGTTTGTTCACTTTCTCACCTGATACTTCCTGTTCCTGCTGCTTCTCTCTGTCTGTTTCTATTGTATATTCTCACACAAACAGGCTGTATTCAACTAGAAAATATCCAAAATGCATTAAAACATCCTCAAAACGCATCTCTACCAATATCTCTGACTATGCAGTTTGAATTGTTACTTTACTTCGCATTTGTGATTTAAAGCAAAAATGAGAGAAAACCCACAAATTATAGAGAGCTTTACTTAAAGTCCGACTTCAATCAAATTTTTATTTACTATGGAAGTGTTTCCAGTGGTATTTTAATTGGCATTATGCTGTTTTTAACTAAAATGTATGTCATTTTCTAGGACAAAAGCCTTGTTTCCACTGAGTGGTCCGGTCCGGTAAGGAGTGGTACGGTACAGTCCAGTTAAATCTGTCAAGCGTTTCCACTCACTTATGCCACTGAGCGACTTGTTTTCATGCCGCATGCGTGGTGTAGACCAGTGGTCCCCCAGACTACGGCCTGTAGTTGGCCCAGCCCCCTGAACACTATCAAAGATGCATGACATTTCTTTTTTTGTCCAGTCTGGCCGTGGGATCAAGAAAGTGATTTTTATTCCACTCTTCTGCAGTTTGTGCTTCCATCTTTCTGGAAAACTTTAAATGTTTGAGTTAACGCATCCTTTGATTTTTACACTTCTTTTGTTAGCCTAACTGACACGGTCCCACATCAGAGAAGGAAACAGCAATGTGGCCCTCACTAGAAAAAGTTTGGGGAGCCCTGGTGTAGACCGCTAGCGTGTCATTGTGGTGTGACGACTAGAAAAGCAGCAACAATGGAGATTCATCAAGCAGCTCGTCTTTCTATTACTTTACTTCTGGTTCATCGTGAATGACAGGAATTCGATGTTGTTTGAAAGAAGACTTGCGAGCAGCTGCAACTGGAAAAAAAAAAATACCTGAATGCTTACAAAACGTTTTAAACGTTAGCTTAAATGAGCGCTATAATGGTGGCTAAAGCAGTTCCACCACAAAACACCAGATTGGACCGGACTACTCAGTGGAAACGAGGCTAAAATGGCAGCAGGAGTTCGTCACAAATTCACCCCAGCATTGTGGGAGGTAAACCGGTGTAACAGGTGTATTTATTTGAGTTCTTTACTGTCGTCATGAGGATTTTTTTGGTTGTTACAGCATGAACTCGTGTCAAAGTCAAGGCCCGGGGGCCAGATCCGGCCCTCCAGATGATTTTATTTTATTGTTATTAATGGCCCGATGTTATCTTGTATAATTTTGACAAAATATATTTTTATGGAGGGTAAAATATTGAAAGTTATTTAAGGTTTAAGCTTCTGGAATAATATTCCTGCATTTTTATTATTCATAATTATGTTAAAAAGTTACAGTTTTAAAATTTTAAAATTGGCATTCTACTAGCTTTGGACTATACTAAGATTTTTAAGCTATTTTGGAGTTTAGCTAATATTTCAGCTACATACTAGCATTTTGGCTAATTTAGGCTTTTTTTTTCATTTTTAGATTATGATGAAATTTAGCAATTTTTTAAACCTCATACTAACTGTTTTTACTAACCCTTTTTTTAGGTTTATAGGCTATTTGGCATTTAGCTAATATTTTTGCTGGATATCAGCTTCAATTTTCAGCTATCAATTTCAGACTCTTCAGTGGACAAATTCAGCTTACAGCATTCACACTAGCATTATCACAGGTAATGCTATGTATCTAGATCATAATTATGTTAAAAAGTTACAGTTTTAAAGTTTTAAAAACTTAGTTTTAGAGTGTTCAATAAATGTTTATCCTGTTTAGTCCGCGTTCTAAGGTCTGTTTTGGATTTTGGCCTCCTGTGTGATTGAGTTTGACACTCCTGCCATAGAATCTCTGGTAGAGAAAGGGGTCTGCCATCGGGGGTCAGTCTGCCAACTGACCCCAACATATCCCCT
>NC_050515.1:27008176-27016367 GCF_002922805.2 Oryzias melastigma | reverse complement strand
ACAGATGGATAATGGGAAGTGGGGCAAGATTGCTCCAAGCCAACGATCCAGCCTAACTCAAAAATTAATTTCTAATCAACTCCTTCTATCCTGCAGAAACTATGTCTGAAAACGACTGTTTTTTTTTAAATTTTACTAAAAGATTGCATAATTATAATTAAGATCACTGGGAATGATCTTTAAATAGATGAAAAGATGACTGGAGTGGATCTATAGATGACAAATTGATCAAGAACACTCTATTGTGGTCTATATTTGTCAATCTAGAGAGCATCACTTTTTCCATAAAGACTTCTGGGAAATTTTGGAATCGTACATTCGGACAGCCCTGGAGAAAGCTTATGACAGAGTGCCCAGAGAGGAACTATGGTATTGTATGAGGAAGTCTGGAGTGACAGAGAAGTATGTCCGAGCAGTGCAGGACATGTATGAGGGCTGTAAGACAGTGGTGAGGTGTGCTGTAGGGGTGACAGAGGAGTTCAAGGTGGAGGTGGGATTACATCAGGGATCAGCTCTGAGCCCCTTCCTGTTTGCAATGGTGATGGACAGACTGACGGATGAGGTTAGACAGGAATCACCATGGACTATGATGTTTGCAGATGATATTGTGATTTGTAGTGAGAGCAGGGAACAGGTGGAGGTGGAGTTAGAGAGGTGGAGGTTTGCCCTGGAAAGGAGAGGAATGAAGGTTAGCCGCAGTAAGACAGAGTACATGTGTGTGAATGAGAGGAACCAGAGTGGAAGAGTGAGGTTACAGGGAGAAGAGATAAAGAAGGTGGAGGAGTTTAAGTATTTAGGGTCAACAGTACAGAGTAATGGAGAGTGTGGAAAAGAAGTGAAGAGGAGAGTGCAAGCAGGTTGGAATGGGTGGAGAAAAGTGTCAGGTGTGATGTGTGACAGAAGAGTTTCAGCACAAATGAAAGGAAAGGTGTACAAGACTGTGGTGAGACCAGCCATGTTGTTTGGACTAGAAACAGTGGGACTGAAGAAAAGACAGGAAGCAGAGCTGGAGGTAGCAGAGATGAAGATGCTGAGGTTCTCTTTGGGAGTGACCAGGATGGATAGGATCAGGAATGAATACATCAGAGGGACAGCACATGTTAGAGGTTTTGGAGATAAAGTCAGAGAGGCCAGACTGAGATGGTTTGGACATGTTCAGAGGAGAGACAGTGAATATATTGGTAGAAGGATGCTGAGTCTAGAGCTGCCAGGAAAGAGGTCTAGAGGAAGACCAAAGAGGAGGTTTATGGATGCAGTGAATGAAGACATGAAGGTGGCTGGTGTTAGAGTGGAGGATGCTGAAGACAGGCTTAGATGGAGGGAACTGATTCGCTGTGGCGACCCCTGAAGGGAAAAGCCGAAAGGAAAAGAAGAAGAAGATTCGGACAGCCCTACAAAATGGGGAGCACCTTGCTAACCAGGAAGTAGAGAGTGAATTTGAACCGCCTGTGAGCGTGTGACACTATAGAGTCTCGCCACAGGTTCAAGACCTTCATTAGAGCTGAGGAGGAAGAAGACGTGTTGTCACTTTTCATTGACTTTAAGTAAATCCAGTTGGTCTTGATGTGACCTTTACTTCACATACAGTCAAAGAAGATGAGTTTGATATGATTTTGGTTACATTTAAGTAAAGTAATCCCCGAGTTATAAATTCATTCTTTCTCATCGTCCTTTTGCTCCTTAGCTTCTATGTGTTGCTATGGACACTAAAACAGCCCAACACAACCAAGTATGAAGACCTGTAAGATATTTTCCTCTTCAGCTGCAAACCTGACGTTAAATTTTTATGCAGGTTTGTTAATAAAAGCTGCATTCTTCACTGAAATATTTGATTCTCATTTACTCTGTTTTTCACTTTTAAAACCTTATTTGTGCACTTTTTAATGAGTCAAAATTAAAGTTCACTTTGCTTTAAAACTGTGAGTGGGTTCTCGAAAAACCAAGGAGAAACTTTCAAGTTTTTTTTTTTTTTTTTTTAGCAAGAATGTTGATGTTTCCAAGCATCTAAACTTCTTTGACCATTTCTGTGTTTTCTTTGAAACGCTAGTTTTTGCAGTGACCCAAACCAAGTCGCTTTCTGTCAGAGAAAGGTATATGAACCGTCACACTCTTCACCTCTTTTATGAAAGCCGTGTCTGGGTCAGTGAACCCAATCACAGTCTGTTGATTTGGTCCTTGATCATTCTGACTGTAGAGCTCTGAAAGTAACTGACACCAGGCGGCTGAAAACCGTCCAGCAGCAGAGAACAAACAGCTGAGCTGTCTCAAAGCTCAGAGTGGAACGTAGGAACGTAACCGAAGGAAATGGAACATGCATGTTCACTGTGACCTCTCACAGAAACTTTGCAGAGATTTATTCATGGACAATACATAAAAATGCTGAGAATTATTCAAAAAGGCAGAAAACTGAGAAAAGTCTAAGAAAAATCGAAGTATTTAATGGTGATTTTATCTCAAACCATCTTCTGAAGGAATCTGAGCTGATCGCTTTCGTATCTTTATGACCTCTGGGGGTCACTTCTTGGAGTTCAGTGTTTCAGCCTGAACAACTTTTAGGAAACTAAATCAGTCAAAACATGAGTACTCAAGTTTTCCTCTTTTTTGAAAATTGTTCTTTCAGTAGAAACTATTTTTTAACTATTTAAAGGGTAACCAAACCAGGAAGTTGGAGGCTTACTCCCCCCACAGCTGAAATGTGAAATCCAGTCAGAGGGGCGGGGCTTGGGGGCAGGACTGTTATTGTTACAGGAGCTGCAGATCATGACGTCAGACTTTTGAAACTTACATGGTTTGACCAATCACGAAATTCAACTGTAATACACCAATTCAACCTGTAGGGGGAGGCAGACAGATGGTTTTTGACTGTATTTTGAAGAATTAAACAATTTTATTTCAATTTGTCATAAAACTGGCTATGACCAACAGACAGCACTTTTAAAGCCCCATTTATAGATGTGAACTGCCAAAAAAAGTTAATTTAGGGTTTGGTTACCCTTTAAAGTCCTACTCCAATTATATAATTATTTCTATTGCAAAATTGTTGCCAGGGCTCTTTTAATTATGGTTATGCAGTTTTAGCTGAAAACAAAAATAAAAAAACTAAAAAATGTTGGTTTTTTTAAGGGATTTCCTGTAGAGCAGCAGGAGATCATTAGAAATTCACCTCTGGATTGTTGGGGGAGACTGTTGACACTGAATTGACGTTGATATCCCATCATCCCTCTGTTTACACTCTCCCACTAGCTTACAGCTCCTCACAAGCCCAAGCTAACATTAGTGGAGCAAACAAAAAACAACAAGGAATATCTGAGCTATCCGGCTTTATAGTTTAGAGTCAGATATCAGCTCAAACGAGGAAAATTAAGACGCTTAGGGATCTCTGTGTCTGCAAGAATTAGAATTAAAGCAGAGCAGAGAGAGTTTATCCCGCCTATCGCAGCATCACAAAGGAGAACTTTTTCAAACTGTATTTTTTTGTCTACTCCTGATTCATCAAGAATTAAATAAAAAAAAAAATACTCAGAAACTCTGTTTTAAGCTTACATTATTTTATATATCTCCTCCATCACGAGAAAAAAACAAGTCAAAAACACAGTTTTCATTTTAGTGGGTCTTTAACCCTGGAGCTTTAGATGCAGTGTTTACATTCTTCAACTTCTATTATTTAAGCAACTAAGGTAAATCCAGCAGAATCTGAAGCAGAGAAAAGCAACTCTTTGCTGATGTGTGTTACAAAAGCTAAATGCTTACACGATTCACAATAATCAGCTGATTCTGTGGTGGGAAAAGGTGAGACGGAAATGGGGGGTTCATGGATTAAGTCAGACGCTTGCTGCTGTTGTAAAACCTTTCCACCAATCACTGAGCGACAGAAGCTCCGCCCTAACAGGTCCATTCCATTTCTCTATGGTCCAGAAATGGTACCAGTTGGTTCTGTTTAATGGGTCAATTTTGTAATAGAAACGCTCAGGCGTCCAGTTTGGACCGCTCAGTGGAAACGAGGCATAAGACAGTCCTGCGGGCCTCAGTTGAAATGCTTAGGGGATGCAAAGATTGTCCTTTAAGTGAACCAACTCTGGCTCTCAGGGGATCTGGGTTTTTGGTTTGGTTTGTGCCGGAGTTCACATGAGCTTTTACACCTGGAGTATTTAAACCAATGAACCCTGGAGCAAATGAAACCTGGAGTGTGAATGTCACTTTACCATCAAATACTTTAAAAGTGCTTCTCGTCACCTTTAATGCTGCATTTTTAAAACTAAACTGTTGAAGTTTGATCTGAAACACACGAGTTTCAGAAACATTTAAACGTGAAGCTTGATGTTTGTCACATGTTCTTGCAATTCTCCATCAAACAGTTCTTTGATTAAACAAGCTGATCGCCCTGATGCTAAGAGGTTCTGTTTAGCTGCACTGTGGCTTTTTTATCCTCACATTATGACCTCCTTCACTCTTTTGTTTATTTATGCTCAACACCTCAAACATGACGTTCAGCAGTTTGCCCCACACTGTTACTTTCTCTTCAGAGGAAAACCTAATACTGCCATCCAAACTGCTGTGTGTCCTCTGTGTGTTTGGAACCTAAACTGGCATCAAGAGCGTTTGTGTTCAAAACAGATTTATTCAAACACAACTCCTGCAGAACTCTGTGTCTTCTGCATGGTCTTCCCAAAAAAGAGTCGACAAGCTGACCTTAATCTGATGCTGTTGCCAAGAGTTTTCTCAAGAAGTAGAAGAACTGAACGCATCACTCCTTTACTTTAATCTTTAGTCTGGTTAGCAGTCAGCGAGAACAGACTTTAAAGTCTTCCTACTTGTTTACAAATCACTCAGTAACACATTTCTGATCTTTTAGAAGCCCAGAGGCGCTACAAGAACTTAAGGAGGGAGTTGGCTGATAGGAGTTGAACCACAAAATCATGAAACAACATGAAAGATCTATAAAAACCACAAATCAAGTTCTAGTTGGAGTTAAATGTGACAAGAGTATTTCCTACGTCCAAGTGTTGCTCCTGTTCATTTGCTTCCAAATAATTAATTTCTCACTATGCTTCTTATCTGTAGAGGATCATCTAAGGGAAAGGATCATGTTTATCCATCCAGGATCATGTTTATCCATCCAGGATCATGTTTATCCACCCATCCATTTTCTAAAAAACTTTGTCCCTTTTAGGGTCAAGCGGAGTCTAACCCGACCAGAATAGGGGTGTCAAACTCAATCGCACAAGGGGCCAAAATCCAAAACACTCCTTAGGTCACGGGCTAAACAGAATAAACATTTGAAAAGAAAGGTTTTAAAACTTTAAACCGTAACTTTCTAACATAATTATAAACTAGATATATAGCATTACCTGTGATAATGCTAGTGTGAATGCTGTAAGCTGAATTTGGCCGCTGAACATGCTAGTGCTGTTAGCTGAAAACGCTAAAGCTGATTGCTGAAAATACTGAAGCTGATAGCTAACTAAAATATTAGCTAAATGCATAATTAGCTTAAAACATTGAAAAAGAAAGCCTAGGCAAGCCAAAACAGCTAGCAAGTTTCTGAAAACATAGCCAAACCTCAAAAAGCCTAAATTAGCCATAACAGCTACCATTTAGCTAAACTTCAAAACAGCCTAAAAAAATCTTAGTAAATGCCAAATTAGTCCAGAAAGCTATCAGAATGTCAATTTTTAAAACTTTAAAACTGTAACTTTTTAAAATAATTATGAATAAAAAAACACCGGAAAATACAGTAAATTCTGAATATTTTTGTCATTTATGTTGCTTTGATTGTTTATTGCTTAATTGTTTACTAAAAAAACTTAGAGGCTCTTGTGCTGCAGATATCTATAACTAATGAACTTGAGGTTTTTGTGTCCCGTGTCCTGCTTGATGATGGCAAAGGTGAACCATTAACTGTCGACCCCCCCGCGGCCCTCCAGAGCTCATTCCTTTGCAGCTGTCGGGGCCCTCCTGCATTGTTCTGTGCCGCTAACGTGGATGTCCTCGCAGCCTCATTCACCCTGCCAGCAGAGCATGTCCCAACTGTTGTCAATTTATCACTGTAGCGTGCACTGGTGGGCACAGTTTGAGCCCCCATTAGGACAGGTGCCTCCATCCATCATGGCCAAGTCACTTATTCTACCTTGTCAGTGGAAACTAAATGGAGCTTTTGAAGAAATGTAAACAACTCTCAATGGACAATCAGGAAGCCCACATCCACGCGGAGCGAGCGCTCTCCTCTAACATGCAGACTAATGCTCTCCCATATGTCCTATCGGTGTACAGACGGCCTGATACGCCGCAGAAGAGCTGGCGCTGAAATGCAGCATATTTTCTTCTAGCTGTAATTATCCCTTTGTCTTGATTACAAAGAGAATCATTTCTGCCCTGCACGGCGAGCATGCCGCGTCTTTGAAATGTCATGTTTTTCAAAAAGCGACAGCTGTGACGGGGTTTTCAGTTTGAAATGGAAATACTTTGGTGGCAGCTTTTTGTTTCATCTTAACTCTGGTAAATAATGAAAGAAGTACGGAAAAAAACAAGCTACGGAAGTGTGTCACACTCCCAGATTCCTGCCGTGGCATTTAAGATTTAAAGTGTAAATTAATAATAGAACAATATTAAAATATTATGCATGTATTCACTGTATGAGAGAACACACCATCTAATTTGTGTTTGAACAATTGCCTCGCTGAAACCGCTTTTGGAGAGTTTCATCTTGACAATTATAATCTTACGAGGAGTGCTCTTATCCCGAGGGATGCGCTTCATTCACTTTCATTATACTTCTGCACAATGCAGCCAGAGGTGAACGAGGTTTTAATTAAAAGACAAGGAAAAGATGTGTGTTTGTGTGTGTCTGCGGTAATCAAAGCTGTTCATCAGGCCCACCAATAACCGGGATAATGATGGCTCAACGGCGAACAGTAAACAGAGTGAGGAGAACAGGGATGGAAACAAAGAGAACAGAAAATAGCATCGTTTCTACGTAAAAATCTCTTTTTGTGTGTTGGACTTCACTATGCATAGAGCGTTTCCATTAAAATAAGTAAAAGGTTTCTTTTTGCTCTATTTTTTGTGTTGTTTTTCAACTTAAAGCAGTTTATTCCACAAAAAAATATCTGCAACCCTCCATTCATCTGTGGTGCAAAACACTGTAGTTGAAAACTTTTGGAAACATATTAGCGAGCTGCATCACCGCACTGAGTGACAAGCCTTTTCATTGCCGTTAATATGAACATGAAAGCTGTCACTTTTCATTTCAAATGTAAACTGCCATCCAGAAATGGAAGACTATTAAATATTTCATCTGCAGCAGTCTGTTTGATATGGTTGTTGTGTTTTAGTCCAATAAGTGCAACACGTCTTGACTTCTGTGTACGCCGTGCTGAGGGTTTGCATGAGAACGGATTACTTTTATTCCATTAACTTGATGAAACTTGTGCTCCGTTTGAAAAAAAAAGGTCTTTGCTTCCTTACCATAATACCACCTCCGCACAAAAGGATGTTTGATGATTGAGAGTGGATCATTCCAGACATGAAGTCACTTTTAGTGATAACTGATTAAAATCCAACAGAATAAAAGGAGGTGGAGCTGATTTTAGGTGGTAAGTTGACGTATTAAGGAAACACTTCATCAGAGCTCTACTGTTCTGATATAAAGTTTTGCCTAAAGAAGATCTTTGTACACTGGCTGCACAAAAATCTATCTCAACTCTGGTTCTCTACTGCAGTCCAAAGACTTCATAGGTGAATTTGATTGCAAATTATAAAATTCGGTTAATTTATTTATTTTTCTGGCTGTGAGGCCTCTAGAATAGTGATTTTAGAGCGATTTGTTTTTGTATGATGGAGCGTGTGAGCTGCTGTTACAGTAGAATTGAGTATATTATGTTTAGTTTAAATGGTTAGACTATTTTGGCCAACAAGTGTGTGTGTAACTATAGAGTGTGTGTGTAGACAGGCCCCGCCCATTCTAGTTTATCACTAGTCCTGGTTGTTTTATGATGTTGCTTCCCTCTGTTGCCATCTTCTTCTTCTCCCCCCCTCCCTCTTCCTTTTTTCCGTCCGGTCCAACAACAAAGAAAAAATAAATAAATAAATACAACATAATCAATATAAATCAAGTTTAGCATTAAATACAACAGGGGTTTATACTCAGTAAATCCCTGTTGTGACAGTAAAATCTGCCCAACACAAGAAGCTC
>NC_050515.1:27005382-27008090 GCF_002922805.2 Oryzias melastigma | reverse complement strand
AAATAGTGATTTTTTTCTCTCATAAGGGAAACAAGTTCCATATGTAAAATAAGTAGTTTTAATACATTTAAAGATCATTTTCAAACCTATAACATTGCATTATTTATTTCTTCTAAATCAGTGGTGTCAAACTCGATAACACAGGAGGCAAAATCCAAAACACAACTTAGGTCGTGGGCTGAACAGGATAAACATTTATTAAACACTCTAAAACTACTTTTTTAATAGTGTAACCATTCAACATAATTATGAACTAGATATATACTATTACCTGTGATAATGGTAGTGTGAATGCTAGAAGATTAATTTAGCAGCTGAAGATGCTGAAATTGATAGCTTAAAACCCTGAAGCTGATAGCCAGCTAAAATATTAGCTAAATGTCAAATTAGCCTAAAAAAACAAAACAAAAAAAGTAGGTTAGCCAAAACAGCTAGCATGTAGCTGAAATATTAACTAAACTCATAAACTACTCATAATGATAATAAAAAGGCAGGAATATCATTCCAATAAATAAATAAACCAACTTAAACCTTAAATAACTTTCAATATTTTACTCTCCATAAAAATATATTATGTCAAAATTATAGAAGTTAGAATTAAGTCCAAGATAAAATTAAATGATCTGGAGGGCCGTATATAATTACCTGGAGGGCCGGATCTGGCCCCCGGGCCTTGACTATGACACGTGTCGTAAATAGTTACAAAAACAAATTTAACACACCTAGGTTTTATTTACCAGCTCCTGGACTTTGTGGCAGAGTGTCTGCTCTGAGATTGGAAGGTCGTGGGTTCAAATCCCAGCTGAGTCATACCAGAGACTCTAAAAATGGGACCCAGCGCATCCCTGCTTGATACTCAGCACTAAGGAGTTGGACTGGGGGGTTAAGCCATCAAAGGGTTCCTGAGCGCGGCTGTGTCTGCAGCTCACCGCTCCCCCAGGGGAGGGGTCAAATGTGGAGAGTAGGGTTGTGTATTGGCAAAAGTCTAACGACACGATACATATCCCGAATCAAGTTTCATGATACAATACATATCACGATATAGTCCAATTGTACCAGAACAAAGTCTCACTATGCGGTACCCATCCCGAGTAATAAATAAGTAGTACATGTCTCATAACAGCAGAAACTGCAAAGCTGACTGACCTTTTAACACTAACTGGTTCTTGCAAGATCTTGTTGTTTTGGTCAATGTGTAAAACGCTCAAAGAGGCTCAGTGAGTCGTGCAGCCAACTAGTGGTCGGAGGTTTAGGTGGAAACCGAAAGTAAAATGCTGAGGGATGCTCATAAATAACAAATTAAATATTGTCATGTAAGCATTTTAAATCAATTCAAGTATCGTCAAACAAAATATTGGGATATTTTGCCAAGCAAGTTTTTCCCATTTCACACATTAGATGTGTGTCAGCTAATAAGACTTTAAAAGTTGAAGTCCCAACATATTTCAAATTTCAAGTGTTTTCTGTTATCAAACTAAAATGCTCTGAAATGTCTTTGAGTATATCCCATAAGTTGGATTAATAAGAATATCTTCAGTTATTTCAGGATCATTACGCATAATGATTCAAACCAGCTCTACTTGGAGGACTTTAATGAAGCATGCTCACACCTACAGGCACGTTAAAACCTTCATCACACCTTTATACATTACGGAGTTAATGTTGATAATTATTTTAACAGATTTTTATGTTTTGGTATTCTAATTTTTGAATTTATTGCAAAAGTATTTCCTCCCCTGACTCTACATACGGAGGCAGAGCGTTGGACACCTCAAGGCAGAGCGGGTCTTTATTGTGTGGCTGCTGAAGCTTTATTGTTTATGTTTGCAGCTTGTGACACAATAAAATCAGATCTGGAGTCAAAGTTATGATTGTAAAAACGAAATGATGTTTTTATATGAAAAACAACAAAAGTTTTTTGTGAAATATTGACAGAGTTTTAATTTAGAAAGTCATAAAGTCAATTAGGTTTTCCTATTGCACTCTTTCAGATTGTTTATTGAAATAGTCAGACGATGACAGCAGTCTGATTATATATTGTGTGGCCCTCTCTTGTAAATGCCTGCTTGTTGGAGATAAAAGAGATGGGAGGCCAGCTCTCACTTTATGTGGCTCTTTAAAAACGATTACAACATAATAACACATAACGTTCATAAGAAATTATGATGAACTTCCCATCAACGCCTCTGACCAATCATCTGCCCTCCGACCCCTCTAGGCAGTCTGGGTAGTGTAGTCAAAACACAATAATGTCAGACATTTGTTAATCTAATTTGGGATAAAAAACAAAAAAAAAAGGAAGATATGATATTATAAATAAAGTGAAGCATGCCCAACTACACATAATCTATAAATGTCAGAGCCAGCCGTTACTGTATTTACATATCAGGATCTGTCTGGACAGTCATGGTTTCATAAAGGAGCTTTTACTCACTGGAGGCCAGCTCTCCCTTTATGTGGTTCTCTTTAAAAACGATTACAACATAATAACACATAACGTTCATTGGGGAGCGGGGGTCCCAATAGACACAGGGCCTGGGGGGGTCTGGCAGCTTAAGGTCTCTACCAAGGGCAATTGGTGGGGGTCTGTGGCTGGTCGGGCTGCCTTGGTCCCGTTGGCGCCTGACCAGTGCTCCCACAGAGGAGGTGCTTGGGGGCGGGGGCCAGGATTTGCCCCTGGACTGGCTCCTTCTTGGCTCCTCTCTCTT